>NC_080185.1:58050865-58324985 GCF_950295315.1 Erinaceus europaeus | reverse complement strand
GAAGACTTTCCCAACCTCCCACCCACCTTCCCTCCTACTAGGTTGGGTTCCTAAGTCCAGTCTTCATTGCATTACTGTGGTCTCCCCCACTGACTGCACTGTGCTCTGCTACCAAGACCTACAGTGCCTTTTGTCTGAAAAATAATAGGCTCTTTTGAAATGCTTATCATATAAGTTAAGGAAGGGATTGAGAAAGTGCCCCCCAAGTTCTTTAAAAACAGCTTCCAGGTTGAAGAAATGCTAGACAATGGTTTTCAATGATTTGTTTTAAATACACACACACACACACACACACACACACACACACACACACACACACACACATATATATATATATTGTTTATTTAGTGAGCGAGAGAAAGAGAGAGAGAGAAGCTGACCTCATGCTAGTACAATATCTCTGGGGGTTGAACCTAGAGGCTCAAGCAAACAAATCCTATGCTTTCTAGCAGCTG
This sequence comes from Erinaceus europaeus, assembly GCF_950295315.1. NCBI lineage: Eukaryota > Metazoa > Chordata > Mammalia > Eulipotyphla > Erinaceidae > Erinaceus > Erinaceus europaeus. The sequence continues at coordinate 58,324,530 of NC_080185.1, read as the reverse complement.
AGCTACTTTCCAGGCCACCTGTTCATTTTTATGAGAGAGATTAAGACCTGAGTACTCTGGTATAAGCAGTCCCAGGAATAGAACTAGAGCTTCTTGCATGCAAGGAATGAGCTCTTACCTGCTGAGCAACCTCCTAGAACACAGAAACAACAAAATTACTTATTTCTAGTGTAACCCAAGAACCCAGGGAAAGGATGCAATAGAAATGAAAAACATTGAGTTCCATACTCCCCACCAGAGGGGGGGGTTGCTTTTCACACAGTGAAGCAGGTCTGTGGGTGTCTATCTTTCTCTCCTCCCCTCTGTCTTCCTTTCCTCTCTCAATTTCTCTGTCTGTTAGACAACAACAGCACCCCCCAAACAATAATATCAGCAGCAACCACAACAATGGGAAAAAATAGCTGAAGGAGCAGTAGATTTGCAGTATAGAAACCGAGCCCCAGAGATAACCCTGGAGGAAAAAAATTAAATGAAATACACTATTTATTTATTATTTTATTTATTTTTTACCAGAGCACTTATCAGCTCTGGCCTATGGTGGCACAGGGGACTGAACGTGGGACTATTGAGCCTCATTCAGGAGAGTCTCTTTGCATAATTATTATGATATCTGCCCCCACCTAAATACAATATTTATTAATTCCACAAATACTGAGGGGGAAAATGTGCAGTTTTAGGACCTGGCACAGGTGTGATTTCTCTGTTTCCAGGTTGACTTTTTCATCATTTCTTTTTGGGGGCTTTCATCAGAGCACCTAAGCTTCCCTGGTACCATAGCATTCCATGTAGTTTTGGGGCTTTAACCCTAGGCCACGCACATGGCAAGACACTCAAGCAACCTGTGAGCAATTCTTAAGTGCCAGGTGTCACTGAAGGTACAGAAATAAAGTGAGAAAAGTCATTGTTTCTCCCTCATGGAAGTAGAATGCAAAACAGTAGAAGACAGATACTGCTATATGTAAACAAGTAAACTTAAAAAATATCTTGTTATTTAATGAGAGAGATACAGATAGAGAGACAGACAGAGAGATCAGGGACTGCTCAGCTCTGGCATATGGTGGTGCTGGAGATTGAACCTGGGACCTCAGATTCTCAGGCAGGCAGGAAAATTTTTTTTTCATAACCATTATACTGTCTCCACAGCACGTGAGTAAATTGATACAAAATGTGACCTTATAGAGAAAAAATATGCTGTTTCTCCTACATAATTGGTCTTGTGGCCCAAGAAGTGGTGCAGCAGTAGAGTGCAGGACTTGCAAGACTGAACATCGACCTTGATTCCCAGCAAAACATAATCACATATGTGAGAATGATGCTTTGGTTCTCGTGTGCATGTGCCTGTGCGTGTGTGTGCATAGTATATTATTATATCCTTTGTCCAGAGTTCCTGGTCCACTGCTTCCAGTACCAAATAATTTAATAAGAATTGAGAGTGATTATGGTGTCCTCTGTAGCATGCAGGAGGTGATTTTAGGATAGCACCCCACACACACCCTATATGCGAGGAACATTAGCCTGATTAGAAGAGCTCTTGGTCCTGCCCCTTCCTCCTTTCTGCTCCCTAAAAAGGAAATTGGTTCATACTCCCAGAGGGATAAAGAATAGGAAATCTTATATTATAGGGAAAACTCCGGTGGCACTCTGGTGGTGGGAACTGTACCCCTCTTACCCCACAGTTTTGTCAATTATTGTTAAATCACTAGTAATGAAAAAGAAATAAAAAAATAAGAAAAAACAAAGTAGAACTTGAACAGAGTTTGGTGTATTGCACCAAAGTAAAAGACTCTGGGTGGGGGTAGGGTACAAGTCCTGGAACATGATGGCAGAGGAGGTCCTAGAGGGGGTTGAATTGTTATGTGGAAAACTGAGAAATATTACACATGTACAAACTACTGTATTTTACTGTTTACTGTAAACCATTAATCTCCAATAAAGAAATAAAAAACAACAAAAAGAAATGCCAGGAGCAGTGGATTTGTCATGCAGACACTGAACACCACCAATTACCCTGGTGGCCCCCAAATTTTTTTATATGTGCTATAGCTGTTAATACTGATGAATTATTTTTTTAATATGGATACTGTATTGTGTGTTTTTTCTATTTATTTAAAAAAGGAGACATTAACAAAACCATAGGATAAGAGGGGTACAACTCCACACAGTTCCCACCACCAGAACTCTGTATCCCATCCTCTCTCCTTATAGCTTTTCTATTCTTTATCCCTCTGGGAGTATGGACCTAAGGTCATTGTGGGATGCAGAAGGTGGAAGGTCTGGCTTCTGTAATTGCTTCCCACTGAACATGGTCGTTGACTGGTCCATCCATATACCCAGCCTGCCTCTCTCTTTCACTAGTGGGGTGGGGCTCTGGGAAAGCTGAGCTCCAGGACAAATTGGTGGGGTCATCTGTCCAGGGAAGTCTGGTTGGCATCATGCTAGCATATGGAACCTGGTGGCTGAAAAGAGAGTTAACATATAAAGCCAAACAAATTGTTGAACAATCATGGACCTAAAGGCTGGAATAGTGCAAATGAAGTGTTGGGGGGATCTCCATTTTGTAGATAGATAGTAGGCATATTTTAGTTAAATTTCAAAGGGTCTGTAGCTGTACTATTTTTTTTTTCTCTCTGAGCCTGAAATCTGATATGCAGGTAGATTCGAGTTATTGTCTCAGGAGATGATGTCATGGCTGGAAAAGGGACAGAAAGCTGGATCAGGGAAGAAAGTAGCTCCCTAATATGGGAAAGGGATATAAATTGTTGACTGTAAACCCCATACATTTGATCTGATCTGGGGTCCATATTCAGCTTAGGAGCCTATGTGACCTCTGCAGCCCTATAGATCTGAGCTCACATTCTGTGGCGATCAGTAGGAACATTCCCAGCTGCCCCAGCATCAGGACCCATCTTCCTCAGGTGTAGCATAGAGTATGTTGTCCAGCCTCCCTTCGGAGGATGGAAAATTCTCTACCGTTGTTGATCCAAAGTGAGGGCAAGGACCTAGGTAGGGCCCACAAAGGGGTATATTTTGTTGTTCCTGATAGAAATGACTGGTAACAATGGAGAGAGGGAGTTATTTGAGGTCTAGGCCCATCATGTCCATTTGGGAATTTCAGGACTCACTGAATAGGGCCCCAGGTGATAGGGTGGCCTGATAGAGACTAAAGAGTCATTGTTAAAGTATGCCAGTCTCTTGACCTTATTCAGCTTTTGCAGTCCTTTCTTTGATATGGTTAGCTTTGGAGTGAGTGAGAGAACTGTAATAGGAAGTAGGTGAGGAGAGTATCTAAGTCTAATTAGATACTATTTCATTATGAACTTCATACTGACTCACTGCAGACTATTATGTACTTTTGCTTTCAGGTATATATTTTGCCCTAGTATATGGATACCTGTGAACATATGCTCTATCTCATGGGACCTAGTCTATGTCTACGTTTTGGAACTTTGTTAGGAAGTGAACAGCCTGGAGTAGAATTAGAGTATACTATGAAAGGAAAGGTCTCACGCAAGTAATGAGGTTGAATGGTTGTCATTACACACCTGAAGTCTCTGGACACAGTATGAAATGAAGCATGTTGAGGTGGTACTCCTTGCATTGATTAGGTTGGGATATGCGGATGCAATATCATTTGCTATGAATTGAGGGAAACATGCAGGAAAGTGTGCCCCACCCTGGAGGTTCCAGGACTGGGGGAAATATAGGCTCTATAGTGGAAATGTGAAGTTCCTGCTGTCTTAGGGTTCAAGAAGACAATAGATAGTTATTGTTATAATCACATTATTTGGTAATTGGGTTAACTTTGAAAAATCCCTTTGTTAGGACTTGCTGTATAAAAACCAACATCAACATAATTTATGTCCTTTGACATTATTTGTATATAACTGGGCCACCAGTTGTTTCTTTTCTTTCTGGTCTAGGCTTTTGAGAGAGTCAACATATCAAAAACTCAGCCTACTTATTAAAATGACTCAGTCTGTGCTTTAAAAAGTTTGAGACATACAATCAATTTTCCCCTCTCACATTAATTAAATAGTGATTTATATGACTACAGATTAATAGGAGTGTACATAAAGACCATTCTCACCACCAAAAGACTGTGTCTCATCCCACCCACCCACCCCTCCCCCATCCCCCACCACTCAGGGAAGCCAAATATCCACCCTCACCCTCACCCCAGGGTTTTTACTTTGGTGCCCTACTTCAGGTAGTGAAATCCTGCTTTTAGTTTCCTTTTCTGTTCTTCTGTCTCAACTTCTGTTGGTGAGTGGGATCATCCCATACTCATCTTTATCTTTGTGACTTAGCTCACTTAACATAATTCCTTCTAGCTCTGTCCAAGGTGGGTCAGAGAATGTGGGTTCATTGTTCTTAATAGCTGCATAGTATTCAATTGTGTACCTATACCACGGCTTTCTCAGCCATTCATCTGTTGTTGGGCACCTGGGTTGCTTCCAAGTTTTAGCTATTACGAATTGTGCTACTATGAACATAGGAGTACACATATCTATTTGGTGGGGTGTTATGGAGTCCTTGGGGTATATCCTCAAGAGAGGAATTACTGGGTCATATGGAAGGTCCATGTCTAGCCTTGTAAGAGTTCTCCAGACTGCTCTCCACAGAGGCTGTACCAATTTACATTTACATACCCACCAGCAATGCAAAAGAGTTCCTCTGTCCCCTCAGCCTCTCCAGCATTTGTTGTTGCTGTCTTTTTTGATGTATACCATTCTCAAAGGGGTGAGGTAGTATCTCAATGTTGTCTTTATTTGCATTTCTGTGACAGCAAGTGACCTGGAGCAACTTTTCATATGTTTGTATTTCTTTTGTAGTGGATGTTCTGTTCATATCCTCTGCCCATTTTTGGATGTTTTTTTTTTTCTTTTTTGCTAAGTTTACTGAGCTCTTTGTATATTTTGGTGATTTGTCTCTTGTCTTGTTGTCTGATGTATGGCCTGTGGAGATCTTCTCCCATTCTGTGAGGGGTCTCCTTTTTTGTGTGACAGTTTCTTTGGCTGTGCAGAAGCTTTTCAGTTTTATGTAGACCCATTGATTTCTTTCGGCTTTAGTCTTCCTTGCAATTAGGTTTGTATCATCAAAGATGTCCTTGAGGTTTAATTTTCCACTAATATTTTCCTCTAAGTACTGTATAGTTTCTGTTCTAACATTCATGTCCTTGATCCATTTGGAGTTGATTTTTGTTTCTGGTGAGATGAGGTGGTTCAGTTTCATTCTTAAGTATGTTTCGACCCAGTTTTCACAGCACCATTTATTGAAGAGAGCTTTCTTCCTCCATTTAATACGTTGGGCCCCCTTATCAAAGATTAAATGTCCATAGGTGTGGGGGTTTATTTCTGGTCTTTCAATTCTCTTCCACTAGTCTGTGTGCCTATTTTTGTTCCAGTACCTGGCTGTTTTAATGATGATAGCTTTATAATATAGTTTGATGCTGGGAGTGTGATGCTTCCATTTCTGTTTCTTTTTATCAAGATTGTTTTGGCAATTCTAGATGTTTTCTGGTTCCAGATAAATGGTTGCAGTTTACGTTCTATTCCCTTAAGGAAGCTTGGTAAGACTTTGATGGGTATTGTGTTAAATTTGTATATGGCTCTCTGGAGAATATTCATTTTGATGATATTTTTTCTTCCAATCCATGAGCATGGGATGTTTTTCCATGTCTTGGTATCTTTTTCTATTTCCTTGAATAGTGGCTCATAGTTTTCAGTATATGAGTCTTTTACTTCTTTGGTCAGGTTTATTCGTAGGTATTTTATTGATTTTGGTGTAACAGTGAATGGGTATGATTTCTGGATGTCTTCTTCTTCAGATTTAGTGTTTGCATAAAGAAATGCCACTGATTTTTGTACATTGATTTTGTAGCCTGACACCTTGCTGTATTGCCTAATAACTTCCAGTAGTTTTCTGCTGGATTCTTTAGGTTTTTCTATGTATACTATCATATCATCTGCAAATAGTGAGAGCTTGACTTCTTCCCTTCCAATTTGCATCTTAATGTTCTTTCTGTTGCTTAGGTCTGAGCAGTTTTCTTCCATTATTTTCTCTAGAATATTTACTTCCTCTTTCTTTCTTCCTCTGGTAGGTCAATTATACTAATGTTACTTCTTTTGAGATCATCCCATATGTCTCTGATATTGTTTTCAGTGGCTCTCAATCTCTTTTTTAGCTCTTTTACCTCTTTTGTGGCCAAAAATTGGCCTTTTAGCTCAGCTATTTCAGCTTTCATGTCTCTAACTACCTTGAGGTAGCTTGTATTTTCTTTGAGGTTCTCCTCTGTTGTATCCCTAATTCTGATAGCCCTTTCCTCCATAGTTGTCTTCATTTCTGTGATTATTAGATTTGCTATTGTTTGCATACTTTTCTTATCTATGGTTACTTCTAACTGATTTGGAGTTTCTTCTGGGCTCCTGTCCTGATTCATTATGGTAGCAGTTTTATTTGCTCTTGATTTAACCATTTTTTATTGATGTGGTTTTTATTTTTCTGTTTTGTCATTCTTCAGTTGTTGTGTTTTGAATAGAAGCCATGCTATACTAAAAACCTTCATGATAAATGCAGTCACCAACCTCAGAGATTACAACAGTAGTAACTGAAGCAAGAATTGATGCAGTTCAACCAATACCATTTAGTCAAACAACTAATCCAGTCCAAGAAAAATAGCAACCAAACAAAAGAAAAGAGACAGGAAAAAAAGTGAAAGCACAGATAGATAATTATGCAAATCCACTGTCCACTATAAATTCTATGGATAGAAAGAGGAAAAAGGGTAGTAGAGAAAACACACATACATACATAGAGTCCACTCTGAGTCTGATTTCTTCCCCAAATTAATTCACAAGCAAGTATCAGTGAATTCAGAAAACAAAAGAAGGAGGAAGCAAAGAATAAAAAGAAAGAAAGAAAGAAAGAAAGAAAGAAAGAAAGAAAGAAAGAAAGAAAAAAGGAAGAGCAGTGAAAAGAAAGAGTTTTTTTTAATTAGCTAGGAGGAGGGAAAAAGGAGAGTGGAGAGAAGAGGTAGAGAGAAACAAGCTCCTCTCACAATGGATAGCACACTTGGTCACCTAGAAATGGAAAAAAAAACAACAATGGTTAATTTTGGTCCACCTGAAGAAGATGGATGGAAAAGGGACAAGTGTATATAATAATATTAGTAATAAAATAAAATAAGATAGAGTAGAAAATCAGTAACAATCTGAAGCTTGGACTGCTCGATTGGCTGCAGACAGCCTGAGAAAAGACAGCCAATTGTAAGAAGTATCCAAAAAAAAAAAAAAAAAAAACCTTCCAGGTAGTCTTTCCCAGGCAGAGGTGAGGAGTTGAGACTCTGATTGGTCAGTTATTTTGTCACTAAAATAGAGCTCCAGCCACTTAAAAAATAAGAGAAGTTAAAGGAAGAGGCTTTGCTTTACACTCCTAGTGAGCCAGGAATCTTGGTAAAGAAAATAGCTCAGCGGGGAGCCTGCTAGGAGTGGCTGTCCTGCCCCTGGGGGATGGTACTGGGGATGAGCTCAGAAATAAAGGATTTTCCTTTGTCCCCTGACCTCCGTTTGTCAGCCCAAGAGAGAGTTATGGTGTATGGAGTATTTTGGTGTCACTTTGACCAGCCCGTGTTCCCCCTCCTACAGACAGCCCAGTAGTCTACCCTATCTAGTGGATCCAGGGTTGCAAGCTGCTGCCTTTTGGAGCTCAAGGCAGCTGTGGCTCTTAATTCCTTTCTTTAACCACTCATGTCATATTTCTTTTATCTGCCCCTACATCAGTGGGATAGTATTTGGGTTTCTGTCCCTGTCTGTGTTATCAAACTGTAGTTGTTTTTTTTTTGTTATTGTTGTTGTTGTTGTTTTAATTTTTTATTTATAAATGGAAATGCTGATAAGACCATAGGATATGAGAGTTACAATTCCACACAATTACCATCACCAGAACTCCATATCCCATCCCCTTCCTTGATAGCGTTCCTATTCTTTAACCCTCTGGGAGCATGGACCCAGGGTCATTATAGGATGCAGAAGGTGGATGGAAGGTCTGGCTTCTGCAATTGCTTCCTTGTTGAACATGGGCGTTGACAGGTTGAATGTAGCTATTTTATTCCAAATGAATGTGTTTTTCTTTAACATTCCCCCCCTAAATTCCAGACATTGAATTTTAGGTTCATATTTAAATTCAGCTTTGCCCCATAGTCTTAAGGACTATACTTTTACATGCTTAGAAAAATCTAATCTACAAACCTATAATTTTCATATTACTAATATCTGGATAGTAGATTGTTGTTTGAGTGTTTGTTTGCTTTTCAGATAGACAATATAGTATCTTTGTAATTATAATTTTTTCAGTAGTTTGTATTATTTCAGAATAATTTCTGGATAAGTATTTTCTGGATAAATAATTTCTGGATTCCCAGAAACTATCTTTTTAGGTTATCATATGTGAATATATATATATATATATATATATATTGCAACCTAAATTGTGTTCTACAAATTTTATATCAACTTATAAGGTCACTGAAATAAAATCTTGCATCTTCCTAAAAATTAACTTATTTACATATTTAAAAATAAACTATGCAGCTATCAAGAACAATGAACCCACTTTCTCTGACCCATCTTGGACAGAGCTAGAAGGAATGATGTTAAGTGAGCTAAGTCAGAAAGATAAAGATGAGTATGGGATGATCCCACTCATCAACAGAAGTTGAGTAAGAAGATCTGAAAGGGAAACTAAAAGCGGGACCTGCCCAAACTGTAAGTAGGGCACCAAAGTAAAAACCCTGTGGTAAGGGGTAGACATGCAGCTTTCTGGGGCAGTGGGAGGAGGGAGTGGGTGGGAGGGATGGGTCACAGTCTTTTGGTGGTGGGAATGGTGTTTATGTACACTCCTAGCAAAATGTAGACATATAAATCACTAGTTAATTAATTTGAGAGGGGTAAAATTAATTGTATGTCTCGAAGTTTTAAAACACAGACTGAGTCTTTTTAATATATAGGCTGTGTATTTGATATGCAGACTCTCTCAAAAGCCTAGACAAAGTAGATCAGAAGCATCCAATAGCACAGCTATATACAAGATACTGGGTACTGTACAGCAAACCCTAACAAAAGGACTTTTCAAAGTTAACCCAATTACCAAATAATGTGATGATAACATTAACTATCGATTGTCTTTTTGAACCCTAAGACAGCAGGAACCTCACATCTCCACTATAGAGCCCCTACTTCCACGAGTCCTGGAACCCTTGAATAGGGCCCACTTTCCCGTATGCCTCTCCCAATCCATATCAAATAATATTGCATCCGCCGATCACAACCTAACCAACGCAATGATTGCCACCTCAACATGCTTCACTTCAGACTGTGTCCAGAGATTTCACATGTGGAATGACAACCCTTCAGCTTCATTACTCGGGTGAGACCTTTCCTTTTATAGTAGACTCTAATTTTATCTCAGGTGGTTCACTTTCTAACAAAGTCCCAAAACCTAGATATACACCAGTTTCTGTGAGAGAGATCATATCTTCACACGTATCTATAAACTACTGCAAAATATATACCTGAAAGCAGAAGTACACTAGAGTTTGTAGTGAGTACCTCCCTAACACTTCTTCTCCACTATTCCAAGCTTTGGGTCCATGAGTGCTCAACAATTTGTTTGTCTTCGTATGTTAACTCTCTTTTCAGTCACCAGGTACCAGATGCCATCAGGATGTTGGCCAGGCTTCCCTGGACTGAAGACCCCACCAATGTGTCCTGGAGCTCAGCTTCCCCAGAGACCCACCCTACTAGGGAAAGAGAGAGGCATACTGGGAGTATGGACCAACCAGTCAATGTCCATGTTCATCGGGGAAGCAATTACAGAAGCCTGACCTTCTACCTTCTGCAACCCATAATGACCCTGGGTCCATGCTCCCAAAGGGATGGAAAATGGGAAAGCTATCAGGGGAGGGGGTGGGATATGGAGATTGGGTGGTGGGAATTGTATGGAGTTGTACCCCTCCTACCCTATGGTTTTGTTAATTAATCCTTTCTTAAATAAAATAAAATTTTAAATAAACAAATATAGCATTGTCATTTTTAAAAGTTGTAAGTAATTTATTGGTTCCCCTTTAATTATTGAGCTAAATAATATATTTTGAGTGCTTATTTAATGACATTCTCAACAACCCAGCATAGTCTATAAAATTTAATGACAAGAAGAGAAACTCAGAGAGCCATTACCTACTTCTGGTTTCTTTCTAAAGTACAAATCCTGATAGTACAAGCAGCAGTGAGCCTTTAAATGTTATGACTTTATTGAAACTTAATATAGAAATAATCTCAGTGACATTCACTCAAACACACACACATACACACACACACACACACTAAAAGCAAAATCTTTGTTAAGGTGTTTGTTCCTTATCTCTATTGACAGATGGGAAATCTGTCACATATTTTAATGGTGGTATGGTAACAGAATATTTTTTATTTCACTGTAATATTGTTTCTAATATAATTTATTTATTTATTTACTTATTTTGGATAGAGACAAAGAAATTAAGAGGGAGAAAGGGAAAGAGGGAAGGGGAGGGAGAGAGAGAGAGACCTGAAGCATTGTCTCACTGCTCGTGAAGCTTTCTTTTCCCTTGTAGATGAGTACTGGGGGGTTTGAACCTGGTTCCTTGTACACTGTAATGTATGTGCTCAACCAGGTTCACCATGACCTAGCTCCCCAGTATAGTATCTTTTTAATACTTGTGCCAGTTTCTCAAAGTGAGCAACACATAAACTCCAAAGACATTCCACTCTTACACGTTTCATATCTTCATATGTGAACTTTGAATTTTTCTTTTACAAAAATTACTTCTTACTAGAAGTAGACATAAAATTAATATAGTACATCTTGTAGTAGCAAAATGTTTTAGAAACAAAGGTGTAACTTCAGGAATATTTGAAGACTTCAGTTTTTAGCAACCTAGGTCAGCATGTCCTCACTCAAAAATGTCATCTTCGGATAAAAAAAAAAAGATATGAAAGATAATTTACCACCTTAAAATCTCTTCAGTAGAAATGTGTGTTTCTTCAGTAAAACAGGAGAATTTTAAATCCCTTAACCTCAACTAATTACTTCACCTTCCCAGAACACACACACACATACTTTCTCTCTTAAATGATAACAGACACCTACTGTGCTATACATTTTTATTGCTAATCCATCTTTCCATCCTGTAAATATCCCTGTGCTCTTTTTTGTTATTGTCATTTTTTTACCTTCAGGATAAAATGGCATAATCAAGTTGCCATAGAAACTTTAACGTCATCAAATGTTCCTTGATGATAGCTTTCTCAGAGAACCAGAAAATAGATTTATATTCTCAGAAGCACAGCATTGCTTTTGGTCTCTGCCATTTACATCACATTCAATCCAATAAATGAATCAAATAAATATTATAGACAAAACTTTAAGCTCTCCATGAACAGGCATTTAGGGTAAGAATGTTTTATTTTGGCAGTGTTGTGGCCTCACATGAACCTGATTTCTTTGCATCAAAGCTGACTTTTTTTTTCATTCTTTCTATTTTGGGGGGAGGGGCATATAGCACCAAAGCTTCCCCAAGTGCTATTGCACTTCCATGTTGGGTCAGGACTTAAACCTGGGTCACATGCATGGCACGGTACATGACTTACCAGGTGGTTATCTCTCTGGTATAAGAAAAAAAATTTAAATCATTTTCCTGGGGGTTGGTAGTGATTTACAATCAAGTTGTTGACACATGACAGTTTCTCATCTGAAAGGGAAATATTACACCAATGATTGTTGTATGCCTAAATTAAATGGACAGGCCAAAAGAAAAAAAACAATAATCAGACAGTGTTCAGTACATTGTAAGAACTATGATTATACAAAGGCTAGCACAAAACTTTGGTAGGAGTGTGGTGATTTACATGTACCATGGGTAGGTTATGAGAATACTCTTGTAACCTGATAACTTCAATAAAATAATCTTAAACCACTAATAAAATCATATTTAAAAGAGTAAAGGGAGATTAAGAAGTAGAATTCCTCCATTAGAGAAAAAACATTCACATTTAGGTTCTTTTGTGCAGGTGGAAGCCTGTTGCTTGCTGGTTACTTTTAGTGGCCTGCAGAGGAAAATGCATCTTGAAATCAGAAGAATGTGAACTAGAAAAGCAAGCTTTGCCAAGGTCAAAGGAAGCCATGTCTACATTTGGAAAAAATGGTTGTGAAGACAAAATGATATATGAGTAAAGAACTCTCCCTAAAGTACACGCATCCTAGAGCCAAAAAGAAATAAAACTAAGTATCACACATTGGGGAATATGTTATGCCAAGGTTATTGTTAAATCATACTGTCTGTGAATAATATGTTCAGAGGGCAATTTCTTACAACCATGTTAAGGTTATAGAAATATGTCAGCAAGGTTGCTTTAAAAAACTGCACATCAGATTACAAACACACATACACACACAGAGAGAGAGAGAGAGAAAGAGAGAGAGAGAGAAAGAGAGAGAGAGAGAGAGAGAGATTCTGTCATGCATATATTTTCACTATGTTGTAGCACTTTCTACTACAATAAGTCTAAAGACTATGCCTGTGTGGTCAGTCTTGGGCAATAATGAGCATGGAACAGACTCAGGTGAAAAAGCACACAGTCCTTGCCGTTCCAATTTTGGGGTTAACAACTGATACAGAGCTCTCACATGCTGGTCTAAGTCTGTGAAAACACACTACCAGACATGTGCACTCTGGAACAACACGAAACCATCCCTGACTCTGTGGTATCCACACAGGAAGGTCATGCAAGATTAGACACCTGAGTATCTAAAATACATGGAGGATTTCAATAGAATCTTAGAGCTTAGGAAATGGAGATGATCACAGAGGCTGATAAAGCAGCCTATCTGATTTGTCAGAGAGAACAAATACTGAGATGTTTTCTTGATAACTCATTGGGATGCATTGGATAGACCTTCTCGTGGTGCATCCCGTGAGTACCCATTCATTGAGGAAACTGACGATCCTTCCTAGCCGACTGAATCCACATGGATCCCAGTCACTTTCAAAGCCAGCAACAAGCAGCTCCTGACAGCTTTCAACCTGACCTGTTGACTGGCTACGGAAGAAGGGCAAACGCTAGAAGAAGAAAACTCATTTTCCTTTTTCTAAAAAAATATTTTTATTGATTTAGTGATGGCTTATAAGATTATAATATTTAAAGACACATAGTTTGAGGGCACTGGGTGATGGTACACCTCATTGAGTGCACATTTCCTTTTTTGAAATTTCTTTATTGGGGAATTAATGTTTTACATTCCACAGTAAATACAATCTAGTTTGTACATGCATAACATTTCTCAGTTTTCCATATAACAATACAACCCCCCACTAGGTCCTCTGAAGGACCTGTATTCTCCCACCCACCCATCCAAGAGTCTTTTACTTTGGTGCAATACACCAATTCCAGTTCAGGTTCTGAGTGCACATGTTTTCAATGTGCAAGGACCCAGGTTCGAGCCCCCAGTCCCTACCTGCAGGGGGAAAGCTTTGAAAGAGGTAAAGCAGGACTGCAGGTGTCTGTTTCTCTCCCTCTCTATCTCCCATACCATCTTGATTTCTGTCTGTATCTATCCAATAAATAAAGATAATTTTAAAAAATAAAAAATAATTTCTGTTTATAAGTGGGATCAGCCCATACTCATCTTTGTCTTTCTGACTTAGCTCACTTAACATAATTCCTTCTAGCTCCATTCAAGATGGGTCAGAGAAAGTGGGTTCATTGTGCTTAATAGCTGCATAGTATTCCATTGTGTATATATACTACAGCTTTCTCAGCCACTCATCTGTTGTTGGGCACTTGGGTTGCTCCCAGATTTTAGCTGTTATGAATTATGCTGCTATGAACATAGGTGTACACATATCTTTTTGGTTGAGTGTTATGGAGTACTTGGAGTATATCCCTAGGAGAGGAATTACTAGGTCATATGGAAGGTCATATCTAGCCTTGTGAAAGTTCTCCAGACTGTTCTCCACAGAGACTGGACCAATTTACATTCTCACCAGCAGTTCAGGAGGGTTCCTTTGTCCCCACAGCCTCTCCAGCATTTGTTACTGTCCTTTTTGATGTATGCCATTCTCACAGAGGTGAGGTAGTATCTCAATGTTGTCTTTATTTTCATTTCTCTAACATAAGTTAAGAAAGAATAACAGAGATGGAAACTCAAAGCAGGATTTGACTGAATTTGGAGTAGGGCACCAAAGTAAAAACCCTGGGTTAAGAGTAAGGGTGTATGATCAGCATCATGGGGCGGGGGGGGGGGGCGGGGAATGGGACAGTCTTTTGGTGGTGGGAATGGTGTTTATTTGCACTCCTATTAATTTTAGTCATAAAAATCACTAATTAATTAATATTAGAGGGGAAATTGATTGAATGTCTTAATGCACAGACCATAGGCTGAGTCTTTGATATGTCAACTCTCTTAAAACCTTAGACCAGGGAGAACAAAAGCAACCGGTGACACAGCTATATACAGATAATATCAAATGACATAAATTATGGTGTTGTTGTGTATAATATAGCAAATCCTAACAAAGGGATTTTTCAAAGTTAACTCAATTGCCAAATAATGTGATTATAACAATAACTATCTATTGCCTTCTTAAACCCTAAGACAGCAGGAACCTCACATTTCCACTATAGAGCCTATATTTCCCCCAGTCCTAGAACCTCTAGAGTGGGGCTCACTTTCCTGCATGCTTCTCTAAATTCATACCAAATGATGTCGCACCCGCTGATCCCAAACTAATCAATGCGATGAGTACTACCTTGGTATGCTTTACTTCAGACTGTGTTCAGAGAAATCAGGCATGGACTGTCAACCCTTCTGCCTCATTATTTGGGTGAGACCTTTCCTTTCATAGGATTCTCTAATTCCATTTCAGGTGGTTCACTTCCTAACAAAACCTAGATATAGACCAGGTCCCATGAGATAGGGCATATGTTCATATGTATCCATAAATTAGGGCAAAATTATATACTTGAAAGCAAAAGTAAAAAATAGTCTACAGTGAGTCAGTATGAAGTTCATAATGAAACAGTGTCCACTTAGACCTAGATACCCTCTTCATCTATCTCCTATTATACTTCCCTCACTCACTCCCAAGCTATCCTTATCAAAGCAAGGACTGCAAAAGTTGAATAAGGGCAAGAGATTGACATACTTTAATGATGACTTTTTAATCACTATCAGGCCACCCCATCAGCTGGAGCCCTAGTAGGGGAGTCCTGAGTTTCCCAAGCAGACATGATCGGCCTAGACCTCAAATAACTCCCTCTCTCCATTTTACCCGTCATCTATATCAGGAACAACGAAACAGACTCCTTTGTGGGCCTGCATTGGACCTTGCCCTCAATTTGGCTCAACAACGGTAGAGAATGTTCCATCCTCTGAAGGGAGGCTGGGCAACATACTCTATGCCACACCTGAGGAAGATGGGTCCTGATATTGGGGCAGCTGGGAATGTTCCTACTGATCGCCACAGAATGTGAGCTCAGATCTACAGGGATGCAGAGGTCACATAGGCTCCTAAGCTGAATATGGACCCCAGATCACATCAAATGTATGGGGTTTACAGTCAACAATATTTATACCCCTTTCCCATATTAGGGAACTACTCTCTTGCGTGATTCAGCTTTCTGATCCTTTTTTATAGCCATAACATCATCTTCTCAGACAATAACTTGGATCCCCCTGCATATCATATTTCAGGCTCAGGGGAAAAAAGAAAAGGAAAAAAATAAAGGAAAGACATTTGGAAGTAGTGTGACTTTGAAAGGAAGAGAAGGCAGAACTATGATAAAAATGAGGGGCAAATATGTATAAATATAGAGAGTTATAGAAATTAAAGGCAACCCAGATCTGCAACCTTGGAAGAACTACTGTAGCTTCCACTGGAAGGAATGGGGATACAGAACTCTGGTGGTGGGAATGGTGAACAATGTTACTTCTGTCATCTTATAATTTTGTAAATAAGTATTAAGTTACTAATAAAATTATAAAAAATAAAATAAATAAAATGGAATCTTTTGTTTTGGAAATTAAAATGGAAAATGTAATTTAAAAATGGAAAATAAATCTGTTATTTACATGTATTTTTGCTTATTATTTCTTGTCTATCAAAATTAAGGCATGTTTATTTTATTCTATTAACTTAGCATGAAACGAGTTTAATAGTTATTTAAATGAATAAAAAACACATTTTAATACTTATTTATTTTCCCTTTTGTTGCCCTTGTTTTTTATTGTTGTATTTATTATTGTTGTTGTTGTTGATGTCGTTGTTAGATAGGACAGAGAGAAATGGAGAGAGGAGGGGAAGACAGAGAGGGGGAGAGAAAGATAGACACCTGCAGACCTGTTTCACTGCATGTGAAGTAACTCCCCTGCAGGTGGGGAGCTGGGGGCTCGAACTGCGATCCTTAAGCACGTCCTTGCGCTTTGCTCCACAAAACACATTTTTAAAGGTTTTTGTAGTTGTGTGATGGTGCAGCCTGTTGAACACATACGTTACCAAGTGCATTGACTAGAGTTCAAAGTCCCAGTCCCCATTTTAAGAGGGGAAGCTTCAAGAGTGATGGAGTGCATCAGTTGTTTCTTTTTCTCCCTCTCTATCTCTTCTTTCCCTCTCAATTTCTCTCTGTTTCTATACATTGATAATTAAATAATATAAAAATGTTTTAGAATTATTTTCTAACATTTGATTCTTGGAAGACTTAAAACACCCAAAGATAAGTGTTTGGGGTACAGGGTAATAGCACAACAGTACTGCAATAGACTTTTATGCCCAAGGCTCAAAGGAGTCTCTCTCTCTTCCAAGCCCCTTCTTCCTTTCTCTCAACATGAATAAATATTATAAAAAATAAATAAAACTTGTGGTGGATTCTCAAAACAAAACTTTGAAATCTGTGCTTGTAGATTTCAGGAAGGTGGCCGTAACTCTAGCTCAAACAATCCCATTAATGGCTGTACATATCAACTGTCATGACCTGGGAGGTGGGACACTGGCTAATTTCAATTTTATGTAATTAGATATCAAAGGGGTCATATTGTATTAGTTTATAAGACCAAGGAAGTAAAAATACTGGCGGTGCATTCGGACTCTCCAGCCTGCTTTTAGCAAGACTGGTGATGTCTCCCACAAAAAGGGAAGGATCAAGCATTGCTGTGCTACAAAAATGCTACACATCCCAAACAAAAACACACACAAATACCTGGTGGCAATATAATTATGATGTAATCAATGTATATAAATTGAGGCTTTATTTCATTCCATTTAATCATGCTAACAGGTAACAGTAGCATATACAATTGTCATAAAACCAATGTCACCATATTCCCTGCATTTGCAAAGTACGGTGTATAGCTTGGGGCATATACATTCACTTTTAGAGCCCGATTCACAACTGAGTGATCTGCAGTTCAATCCAATGCCATGCAGACTAGTAGATGAACAAATAAGTATCAAGGAATGTGCCAGAAACTTTTAAATTGAAGGTGTGAGTAATTTTTTTCAAGTTGTCAATAAAAAGGTTTAAGAGTGTTTATAGTCTTAGATTTTTTTCCATCATATCCACTTCATGTCAAGAAGAACTTGAAATAAAATATGTCATATATTTGGTCCTGCAACTTACAAGCCTCAAAAAATACCCCCATTATTCAGTTGCCACAATTGACCTCTGGACTCAAGGACAGGAAGGAGATGTCAGAAGTATATCTGAGATGGAAAGAGAAAGGATGAATATGGGATGATCTCACTCATAGACAGAAGTTGAAAAAGAGGGGATTCCAGAAGATGGCGGAATGAGAAGCTGCTAGTAGTTTGAGATCCAACCACATCTACTGGAAACGGTAGGATTTTTTGCCTTTAGTAGGCCAGTCAATAAGGGGTCCTAGTGGTGACACCAAGGAGGTGACTATAACTCAATTTGGGTTACAAAATAGAGTAAAAAGAAAGGGAAAAAATTTTTCTTTTAAACTATTATTCCCAAAGCACACCCCCTCCCCCCTCCCCCCCCATAACCACTCCCTGGGGACCAGAGATCTGCTCCTAGCAGGCTCCCCTGCTGAGTTTCTTTCTTTACCAAGATTCCTGTCCCACCAGGAGGTGTCATTCATTCTAATTCTATTCCCTTCTGAAACCGCTGGCCTTTTTTCATTCTAAGTAGCCAATCAGCTGCCTCTGCTCAGGGGGCCTAAGGCAATCTGGAGCCATCAGCTGAAGACAGGACAGGTTTTTTACTCTGTTCTATTTTATTATCAACACAAGATAAAAGTGTGCCCCTTTCCCCCTCTCCTTCAGGTTGACCAGAATTAACTCTTAGTGTATTTTCCATTGCTAGGGGATTGGGTGTCTTATTCACTGCTAAAATAGCTTGTTTCACTTTTCCTACCTCCCCTACCCATTTTCTCCCACCCCACCCCCACATAGCTAATTAAATAATAATAAATAAATAAATAAATAACTCCTTTCACTGAACTTTTATTACTGTTCTTTTTCTTATCTTTTCTTTTTTTTCTCTCTCTCTTTTTTTTCTTCTATTTCTCATGCTTGTCATCCTTTCTTCCTTCTTCCTTCAGCTATCTGAATTCACTGATACACGTTTGGGAATTATTTTGGGGAGGAAATCTGACTCAGAGTGGACTCTCTCTGCGTGTATCTCTTCTCTACTTCCCTTTCTCCTTTAGCTACTCCTAGAATATACAGTGGATAGTAGATTTGCATAACTGTCTATTCCTGCTATTCTTGTCTAGTCCTGAGGTTTATTGTTGTTGTTGTTCTTTCTTAACAATCAGATGCCTCTGCTCAGGAGGCTTGAGGCAATCTGGGACAGGATTTTTAACCCTGGTCTATTTTATTATTAATATTATATAAAGGTGTATCTCTTTCCCCCCTCCTATGGGTTGACCAGAATTAAGTCTTAGGGTACCTTTCATTGCTAGGGGACTGGGCAACTTATCCATTGTGAGAGGAACTTGTCTCACTACTCTTACCTCCTCTACAGACGCTACCCTTCTCACTCCTCCTAGTTAATTAAAAAAATAAAATAAAATAAAAAATAAATTAATCAATTAAAAAACTTTCCTTTCACTGCTCTTTTATTACAGCTATTTTCTTATCTTTTTTCTTTTCTCTCTCTTGTTTCTCTTTTTATCTTGTCTTCCATTTCTTCCTTCCTTCTTCTTCGTCTTTCTGAATTCACTGATATTCATTTGTGAATTATTCTGGAGAAGAAATCTGACTCAGAGTGGACTCTCTATGTGTGTATCTCTGCTCTACTTCCCTTTCTCCTCTTGCTACCCCTAGAATATACAGTGGATAGTAGATTTGCATAATTGTCTATTCTTGCTATCCCTTCATTCCTTTCTCTTTATTCTTCATTTGGACGTGGTTGTTATTTTTTCATGGACTGGAGACATTGTTTGGCTAACTGGGAGTGATTAAACTGCTTCAATCCTTGCTTCAGTTGCTATTGAAATTCCTGAGGTTGGTGATATCATTTGTCATAAAGGTATTTAGTACAGTGTTGCTTGTACTCAAAAAACAAAAAATGAGGAACAACAGAACATAAAAATAAGAAACACATAAATCAAAAAAATGGGTATATCAAAAAAAAATAAAACTGCTACTCCAATGAATGAAGACAAGAGCCCAGAAGAAACTACAAATCAGCCAGAAGTAACCATAGATTAGAAAAGTATGCAAGCAATAATAAACTTATTAATCACAGAAATGAAAACAACATTGGAGGAAAGGAATGGCAGTATTAAGGAAACCAGAGTTGAGACCCCCAAGGAAAATACTGATTATCTTGAGGCAATTAGAGAACTGAAAGCTGAAATAGCTGTAATGAAGAAAGAAGCTGAGGCAACGGAGAGCAGACTAACAGAAGCAGAAATCAGAATTAGTCAGACAGAGTATGAGTTAGAGAAAACGAAGAAAGAGGTGAAAGAGCTTAAAACAGATTGAGAGACACTGAAAACAACAACAGAGACATATGGGATGATCTCAAAAGAAGTAACATTCTTATAATTAGCCTGCCAGAGGAAGAAAGAGAGGAAGGGGAAGCAAACATTCTAGAGGAAATAATAGAAGAAAACTTCCCAGACCTGAATACCAGAAAGGACATCAAGATTCAAGAGGCCCAGAGAGTACCAAACAGAATCAACTCAGACCTGAAGACACCAAGACACATCATAGTCACAATGAGAAGAACTAAGGATAAAGAAAGGATCCTAAAGGCTGCAAGAGAGAAACAAAAAGTCACATACAAGGGAAAACCCATAAGATTATCCGCAGACTTCTCCACTCAAATTCTAAAAGCCAGAAGAGAATGGCAAGATATCTATTGAGCCCTAAATGAAAAAGGGTTTCAAACAAGGATAATATATCCTGCTAGACTTTCATTCAAGCTAGATGGAGGGATCAAAACCTTCTTAGACAAACAACAGTTAAAGGAGGCAACCATCACCAAGCGAGCCCTGAAAGAGGTTCTAAAAGACCTCTTATAAACAAGAACATCACTATAATACTTGCAATATATCAAAGCAAACAAAAATTTGTTGAACAATGGCACTAAAATACATTAAATCCATAATAACAATAAATCTCAATGGCTTAAACTCACCCATCAAAAGGCACAAAGTTGGGGGATGGATCAGATAACATAACCCAACCATATGCTGCTTGCAAGAATCCCATTTGTCACAGCAAGATAAACACTGACTTAAAGTGAAAGGATGGAAAACTATCATACAGGCTAACGGACCACAAAAAAGGGCAGGAAAAGCCATTCTCATCTCAGACATGATAGATTTTAAATTAAATCAAGTAATAAAAGATAGGCAAGGACATTACATAATTATTAGATGATCAATCAGCCAAGAAGACTTAACAATTATTAATATCTATGCACCCAATGAGGGACCATCTAAGTACATTAAGCACCTACTGAAAGAATTTCAAAAATACATCAATAGTAATACAATAATAGTGGGAGACTTAAATACCCCAGTCTCACAGACAGATCAACAAAGCAGAGAACTAATAAAGATACAATAAAATTAAATGAAGAGATGGACACACTAGACCTCTTGGACATTTTCAGACTCCTTCACCCCCAAAAACTGGAATACACCTTCTTTTCAAATCTGCATAACACATACTCAAGGATAGAGCACATGTTAGGCCACAAAGACAGCACCAACAAATTCAAGAGCACTGAAATCATCCCAAGTATGTTCTCAGACCACAGTGGAGTAAAACTAACATTTAATAACAAACAGACAATTATTAAAAGTCACAGAGTTTGGAAACTAACAGAATACTCCTTAAGAACCACTGGGTCAGAGAGTCACTCAAGCAGGAAATTGAAATGTTCCGGGAAACAAATGAAAATGAATACACAACCTATTAATATTTGGGACAAAGCTAAAGCAGTATTGAGAGGGAAACTTATAGCCATACAACCACATATTAAACACCAAGAAAAAGCTCAAATGAACGACCTTACTTCAGAGCTCAAGGACTTAGAGGAAGAGGAACAAAGGAACCCTAAAGCAACCAGATGGACAGAAATCACTAAAATTAGAGCAGAAATAAACAACATCGAAAATAAGAGAACCATACAAAAGATCAATGAAGCCAAATGTTGGTTCTTTGAAAGATTAAACAAAATTGACAAACACCTAGCCAGAATAAGCAAACAAAAAAGAGAAGACTCAAATTAATAGAATTGTAAATGATGGAGGAGATATCACAACTGACACTACAGAAATCCAGAGAATCCTGCGAAAATTCTATAAAGAACTATATTCCACCAAGCTAGAGAATCTGGAAGAAATGGAACAATTCCTATGCCCGTCCAAAACTGAACTAAGAAGAACGACAAAATCTAAATGCATCAATCACAGACAAAGAAATTGAAACCGTTATTAAGAATCTCTCCAACAACAAAAGTCCTGGACCACATGGCTTCACAAACGAATTCTACAAAACTTTCAGGAAACAGTTAATACCCATACTTCTTAACCTATTCCATAAGATTGAAGTAACAGGAATACTCCCTTCCACCATCAATGAAGCCAACATCACCCTGATACCAAAAGTTGATAGGGACAGAACAAAAAAGGAAAACTACAGACCAATATCTCTGATGGACATAGATGCTAAAATATTAAACAAGATCTTGGCCAACCGGATACAGCAACATATCAAAAAGATTGTTCATCATGACCAAGTGGGATTCATCCCAAGAATGCAAGGCTGGTTCAACATCCGTAAATCAATCAATGTCATTCATCACATCAATAAAAGCAAAGCCAAAAACCACAGGATTATCTCAATAGATGCTGAGAAAGCCTTGGAAAAGATCCAACACCCATTCATGCACAAAACTCTAAAAAAAATAGGAATAGATGGGAAATTCCTCAAGATAGTGGAGTCTATATATAGCAAACCTACAGCCAACATCATACTCAATGGACAGAAGCTGAAAGCATTCCCCCTCAGATTGGGGACTATACAGGGCTGTCCACTGTCACCGTTACTCTTCAACATAGTATTGGAAGTTCTTGCCATAGCAATCAGGCAAGAGAAAGAAATCAAAGGAATACAGATTGGAAGGGAAGAAGTCAAGCTCTCACTATTTGCAGATGATATGATAGTATACATAGAAAAACCTAAAGAATCCAGCAGAAAACTACTGGAAGTTATTAGGCAATATAGCAAGGTATCAGGCTACAAAATCAACGTACAAAAATCAGTGGCATTTCTTTATGAAAAAACTAAATCTGAAGAAGAAGACATCCAGAAATCACTCGCATTTACTGTCTCAGCAAAATCAATCAAATACCTAGGAATAAAGTTGACCAAAGAAGTGAAAGACTTGTATGCTGAAAACTATGAGTCGCTACTCAAGAAAATAGAAACTGATACCAAGAAATGGAAAGATATCCCATGCTCATGGATTGGAAGAATAAATACCATCAAAATGAATATTCTCCCCAGAGACATATACATATTTAATGCAATACCCATCAAAATTCCACCAAGCTGCTGTAAGACAATAGAACAAACTACAGTCATTTATCTGGAACCTGAAAACACCTAGAATTGCCAAAACCATCCTGAGGAAAAGAAACAGAAATGGAGGCATCACACTCCCAGACCTTAAACTATATTATAAAGCCATCATCATCAAAACAGCATGGTACTGGAACAAAAATACGTACACAGACCAGTGGAACAGAATTGAAAGCCCAGAAATAAATCCCCACACCTATGGACATCTAATCTTTGATAAGGGGGCCCAAAGGATTAAATGGAAAAAGGAGGCTCTCTTCAATAAATGGTGCTGGGAAAACTGGGTTGTAACATGTAGAAGAATGAAATTGAACCACTTTATCTCACCAGAAACAAAAATCAACTCCAAATGGATCAAAGACCTAGATGTCAGACCAGAAACAATCAAATACCTAGATGAAAACATTGGTAAAACAGTTTCCCACCTATACCTCAAGGACATCTTTGATGAATCAAACCCAATTGCAAGGAAGACTAAAGCAGAAACAAACCAATGGGACTACATCAAATTGAAAAGCTTCTGCACATGCAAAGAAACTATTAAACAAACAGAGAGACCCTCACAGAATGGGAGAAGATCTTCACATGCCATACATCAGACAAGAAACTAATCACCAAAATATATAAAGAGCTCAGCAAACTTAGCACCAAAAAAGCAAATGACCCCATCCAAAAATGGGCAGAGGATATGAACAAAATATTCACCTCAGAGGAGAGCCAGAAGGCTAACAAATATATGAAAAACTGCTCTAGGTCACTGATTGTCAGAGAAATGCAAATTAAGACAACACTAAGATACCACCTCACTCCTGTAAGAATGGCATATATCAAAAAGGACAGCAGCAACAAATGCTGGAGAGGCTGTGGGGACAGAGGAACCCTATTACATTGCTGGTGGGAATGTAAATTGGTCCAGCTTCTGGGGAGAGCAGTCTGGAAAATTCTCAGAAGGCTAGACATGGACCTTCCATATGATCCATTAATTCCTCTCCTGGGGTTATACCCCAAGGACTCCATAACACCCAACCAAAAAGATATGTGTACTCCTATGTTCATAGCAGCACAATTCATAATAGCTAAAACCTGGAAGCAACCCAGGTGCCCAACAACAAATGAGTGGCTGAGAAAGCTGTGGTATATATACACAATGGAATACTATGCATCTATCAAGAACAATGAACCCACCTTCTCTGACCCGTCTTGGACAGAGCTAGAAGGAATTGTGTTAAGTGAGCTAAGTCAGAAAGATAAAGATGAATATGGGATGATCCCACTCATCAACAGACGTTAACTAAGAAGATCTGAAAGGGAAAGTGAAAGCAGGACCTGACCAAATTGTATGTACGGCACCAAAGTAAAAACCCTGTAGTGAGGGGTTGGCATGCAGGTTCCTGGGCCAGTGGGGTGTGGGAGTTGTGGGAGGGATGGGTCACAGTCCTTTGGTGGTGGGAATGGTGTTTATGTACACTCCTAGCAAAATGTAGTCATACAAATCAGTAGTTAATTAATATGAGAGGGGGGAAAATCAATTGTATGTCTCAAAGTTTTTCAAAACACAAACTGAATCTTTTTAATATATAGGCTGTGTATTTGATATGCGGACTCTCTCAAAAGCCTAGACCAAGTAGATTGGAAGCATCCAATAGCACAGCTATATACAAGATACTGGGTACTGTACAGCAAACCCTAACAAAAGGACTTTTCAAAGTTAACCCAATTACCAAATAATGTGATGATAACATTAACTATCGATTGTCTTGTTGAACCCTAAGACAGCAGGAACCTCACATCTCCACTATAGATCCTATATTTCCCCCAGTCCTGGAACCTTAGGATAGGGCCCACTTTCCTTCATGCCTCTCCCAATCCATATCATATCAAATAATATTGCATCAGCCGATCTCAACCTAATCAACACGATTGCCACCTCAACATGCTTCAGCTCAGACTGTGTCCAGAGACTTCACGTGTGGAATGACAACCCTTCAGCTTCATTACTTCTCTGTTCCAGACTCTTGGAAACAGAGTTGGCAGTCAGCTGAGGTAAAGAACAAACACCTCATCACAGACCCCTGCAAGCATCAACCCAGCTTTGACCTAGCTCGTTATGATTGGGCCTTCCTCAATCGCTATCGAACAGGCCATGGCCAGTGCGCCGCTATGTTCCATCGCTGGGGAGCCAGAGATGACCCGAAATGCCCCTGTGGCTACAGACAGACTATGACCCACATAGTGAACGACTACCACCTCTCCAGATTCAAAGGAAGTCTCGAAACTTTACATCAGGCTCAACCTGACGCTGTTGACTGGCTACGGAAGAAGGGCAAACGCTAGAAGAAGAAGCTTCATTACTCGGGTGAGACCTTTCCTTTCATAGTATTCTCTAATTCTATCCCAAGTGGTTCACTTTCTAACAAAGTCCCAAAACCTAGATCTAGACCAGGTTCTGTGAGAGAGAGCATATGTTCACACTTATGCATAAACTACTGCAAAATATATACCTGAAAGCAGAAGTACACTACAGTTTGCAGTGAGTACCCCCCTAATACTTCCTTTCCACTATTCCAACCTTTGGGTCCATGATTACTCAACAATTTGTTTGGCTTGTATGTTAACTCTCTTTTCAGCCACCAGGTTCCAGATGCCATCAGGATCCCGGCCAGTCTTCCCTGGACTGAAGACCCCACCAATATGTCCTGGAGCTCCGCTTCCCCAGAGACCCACCCTACTAGGGAAAGAGAGAGGCATACTGGGAGTATGGACCGACCGGTCAATGTCCATGTTCATCGGGGAAGCAATTATAGAAGCCAGACCTTCCACCTTCTACAACCCACAATAACCCTGGGACCATGCTCCCAGAGGGATAGAGAATGGGAAAGCTATCAGGGGAGGGGATGGGATATGGAGACTGGGTGGTGGGAATTGTATGGAGTTGTACCCCTCCTACTCTATGGTTTTGTTAATTTATCCTTTCTTAAATAAAAAATAAATTTAAAAAATAGAAGTTGGAAAAATAAGAACAGAAGGGAAAACACAAAACAGAACTTGGACTAGAGTTGTGTGTTGCACCAAAGTAAAAGACTTGGGGTTGAGGGGGAGGATTCAGGTTCTGTAACATCATGGCAGAGGAGGACCTTGTCTAGGTTGAATTGTTATGTGGAAAATCAATAATACACATGTAAAGACTACTGTATTTTTACCATTGACTGTAAACCATTAATCTGTCAATAAAGAAAAAATATATATCTGAGATGTCCTTCACTGAGGGTCTCAGGATTGACTTCCACATCAGTCAGTCTCTCTCTGCCACCATTGCTAACAGAAATACACTCCACTCTACCACACATGTTTCATGGGGATTTATGGTAGCAGAGTATGATTCACAGAAGTTCCATTCAGTAGCTAACACTGCTTTATTATGTCAACCTCAAAACATAAGTCCCTGCAATCCCAGTCAAGTCACTCCAGAGAAACTCAGCACTTAAGTCACAAGATGAATATGTATTTTCCATGACATAAAATATTTATCACTGAAGCATTAGCATTATACTAGACTTCAAAAACCTCATATGTAACTTAGCATTATGCAACTGAATGAGTAAAGTAAAAGAGAAAATGTCATAGAATCAATCTGTCATGATGACTTTGTAGAACACAGGTTCAAAGCACTATACATAAAAGTACTGTTTTTTTCACTTTGACCAGAATGCAAGCTTTAATCAGAGAAATTCTTATAACAGGCTGTAATGAGGCTGACTTGATTAGTATGGGTAGAATGATTATGAAATCTAAGAATAGTCTGAACAAACATAATAGGAGAAGCAGAGGTTATCACACACACACACACACACACACACACACACACCCACACAGGCAGGGTACATAGGAAATAAAAGGCTCAAATAAAATGTGTGGGGTAAAAAGACAGGTAATACAATAAAAGGAAAACGGTTCAGACAAGTAATTGGATTTTCACAGATTATTGTGTTTATCAGTCACTGAAAAATGTATTTAGGAGGACTTCTGGTAGATGTAGCCATGGAATAACAGGGAACAGATAAGATCCACATACACCCCAAAACAACAAATAACTACAACTATATACCTGAACAAAGTCTGCCAGCTACAGATAAGACATCCACAGCCTTAGACACCAATTTGCAAAAGCTATCATGATTCCATCCTGACCTCCCTAGACAGACAACCTCACCAATGTGTCTTGGAACCTCACTATCCCAGAGCCCAAGCCAAGCAGGGAAAGGTAGAGACAGGCTAAGGGTATGGATTGACCTTCCAATGCCCATGTTCAGTGGAGAAACAATTACAGAAGCCAGAACTCCCACCTTCTGCACTTTATAGTGAATTTTAGTCCATACTTCCAGGGAAGGGGAAATGATAGAATGATAGGGGGAAGATGACCAGAGGACTCTGAAATCCAACTCCATTAGGAGCCACAGAGGAGGAAACAAGGTTGAAAAATTTGGATGTAGTAATAGGTCAATATGTGACTTGGAAAGGAAGAGAAGATAGGTCTTGAACAGAAAATGGGCAAGTATAGACATATAGTTTTAGAAATAATAGTTAACCCATATCGGCAACCTTAGGAGAACTGTTGTAGCTTACAATGGAAAGATCGGGGATTCAGAACTCTGGTGGTGGGAATGGTGTGGAGTTGTACCCCTGTTATCTTGTAAATAAATATTAAATCACACACTCACACACACACACACACACACACACACACACACACAAAACACTACTCTCAAAACTTGAAAAAAAGGAAAGGTAGGAAGGAAGAGAAGATGGAACCATGGCAAAATGGTAAAGTATATACAAATATAGACAGATTGTTGTAGAAATAATAGTTAACCCATACCTGCAACCTTAGGAGATCTTCTGTGGCTTACAGTGGAGAACACAGAACTCTGGTGGTGTAAACAATATGGACTTGTATACCTGTTATCTTGTAATTTTGTAAATCAATATTAAATCACTACTAATAAAATAAAATAGAAAATAAAATGAGTTTGAATTTGAAGCATTAGTATTCCAATCTCTACTTTCCTCAAGAAATACTGGAATCTATACACTACTGATAAGGGTGTTGAATTTATAAAACTTTCAAAATTGACAGGTTCAGAAATTTAATTTGAGTTTACATGTTTATCAGTGTAATCAATTTTATACAATTTCTGTCACATTCAGCTTAGAAAGAAATAACTGTTCTATGATGCAATTAATTTCAGGATTAAGAAGCAAATAGAAAATAAAACCTTTTGTCATTAATCCTGGGATTTCATCCCAATATATTCTGGAGTGAGACCAGATGGGAAAGAGTTACGACTATATATAAAGGGAAGTTATGGGACTGGGTGATGGTGCACCTGGTAGAGTGCACGTGTTACTAGCGCAAAGACTCAAGTTAAAACCCTCAAACCCTACCTGCAGGGGGAAGCTTCACATGTACTGAAGCAGTGCTCCAGGCATCTCTTTCTCTTCCTTTCTAACTCCCCTTCCCTATCAATTTCTTCCTGTCTCTATTAATTAAATAAATAAAAGAAAGAAAACAAATAACCTTTTTTGTTTTAAAAAAACATTTATTTACTTATTCCCTTTTGTTGCCCCTGCTTTATTGTTGTAGTTATTGTTGTTGATGTCCTCATTGTTGGATAGGACAGGGAGAAATAGAGAGGAGGGAAAGACAGAGAGAGGGAGAGAAAGAGAGACAACTGAAGACCTGCTTCACCACCTGTGAAGCAACTAACCTGCATATGGGGAGCTGGGTGCTCGAGCCAGAATCCTTATGCTGGTCGTTGCGCTTTGCACCACCTGCACTTAACCCGCTGCACTACCGCCTGACCTCCATAACTTTTTTTAATAGAAGGGGAGTTTATCATAGTCTCTCTGCTTGTGAGAAGAAAATCAAGACAGGTATCACTATGATATTTCCAGCTGTTCTATTTATTTATGGATATAAGATGAGGTTGTTCCATGGGCAAGCTTATCAGTTGTTGGGACTATGTGTAAGCTTGATAGAGCTTAGGGAGAACTCTCCCATCCTTGGATGGAGGTCTGAGAAGATACCCTCTTGGTTATTCTCTCTCAACAGAGGTGAACAAAAGGGGAGAAACTCAGACTTAGTTCTTTCCTTCTTGACTCTCAGTCCCACAGAAACCCCAATACTTCTCCCCATTAACTGCAGACCACATGGCGGCCTACTTTAAGATTCACTTACTCAAAGTCACCTTACCTTCTGATCACAGAAGAACACACCTTATCACACACTCCATCATACACCTAAGACCTCAGACAAGAGAAATTCCAAACTATATGGCCTTTTGATATGCATCTTCTCTCTGTCTCACCCTACTAGTTTAACCCCTATGCTTCTCTCAGATACCTTTGGATAATTAAGTTGCTTGTGTCATGGAGAATAACTGTCTTGTATCTCATCAATTCCTGTCATACCATAAGGGCAAGTTGACCTTTAAGAAACCTGTGATTTCTGACATATTTCAATAATTCCCTTTTTTTGGTTTTCTATTTAACTCATGTCCACCTGCTAATAAACGAGACCTGAGACTTGAGATCTTAGGTCTGAGCACGCTGCTGGTCTCTCTGGTGTCTTTTACTTCATGTCGTCCCCTGTCGCGAGTGAGAAAGAACCGGTCCGTTACCTTTCCCCTGGAGATCACCCCACCAGAGACCCCGACAGTCAGTCACAGAATCATTTGGAAAGATAGCTTGTGCTACTTAAGTGGTATTTTATTAGTTATTATTTAACTTACCTGCTATCTAGTAACCTATTTCCAACAAACAAGCAAGGTATAAATATTTTTAGTGCAAATACTGGTTTGAGGTAAAAAGTGTCTTCTGTGTATCATCTGAAATACTAAGGGAAAGTAAGCATGTATAAAAAGTCCAGGGTTGGGTTGGAAGATAGCTTACTCAATATGGCATGTGCTTTGCCATATTTTGAGACCTTTGATACCACATGAGAACACCAAAGCACGAGGAGAAGCCACTTGCTGTGTTATCTATCTATCTATCTATCTATCTATCTATCTATCTATCTATCTATCTATCTACCTATCTATTCATCTATCTACCATCATCTATATCTATAATCTATCTAAACTATCATCTACTTATTATGTATCTACCTATATACCAATCGTATATCTTTCTATCAATCATATATTTATCACTGATAATCTTGTTCTCCATGTTGGCCTTTGGTGTTTGACTTTTTGTTGTGTATTCTAGCTCAATTCACTTTTAATTACTCTAATCACTATTATAAATTATAAAGTTCCTCATCATTTCTGAGTCTGTTGTTGTCCTCCATATTTCTTTCCAATTCAGTGAACATCTTTGAGACTGCAGTTTTGAGATCTTCATCAGTAATTTTGCATAGTTCTGTGGAATTTGGAGTTCTCTTTGAGCTACCATCTTGATCTATCATTAAAGGAGAATATCATTGTTTTACACCATGCTTGATTCTGTGAAAAGATGCCTAAGGCAATGAGTGTCAGGGTCCTAACAGGAAGCAGATGGTGATCACAGAGGTGAGGGGCACAATTAGAACTAGAAGTTAGAAGGAACATGGGCTGTTAGGTGTGAATTGAACCAGAGCCATACTGAACCAGGAGCAGAGGTCCTAGCTGAAAAGTGGATGAGTGAGAACTGTTTAGGCTAGGGATATGTGGGACGAACCACTGCAGGTTTGAACCCAGTACAGGTGTCCTAGATGGAAAATAGATGCCAACTAGAGCTGGGAGTTGGTAAAGCCCAGCAGCCACAACAGACCCTGCAACCCAAAGTGGTATATGACTATTCCAGAGACAGTGTCTGCTTCAGCCTCAGTGACAGCAGCAGCCAGAACTTAGTACTGAGTGTGCGGTGGGACAGACTATTGCAGTAATAAGATTTGACCCTATAGCAAGAGACTGAGTCAGGAGCAAATTTTACCTAGATTGTGAGCCCTTCTGTCCCTGCTGCCTAGATTCTGGAATGTTGCTAGCTTGTCTAGACTCCAAGTTTTTTATAGTATACTTTATTTTATTTTTACTATGTTTTATTTATTTTTATTGAACATAGAGAGAAATTAAGAAGGAAGGGAGAGATAGAGAAGTAGAGAGGCTTGGCAGTGGTGCACCCAGTTAAACACATATATTACCAAAAGCAAGGACTCGTTTCAAGCCTCCACTGCCTCTAGTCCCCATTCCCCACCTGCAGAGTCTCTGATTCTAGAGCAGTGAAGCAGTTCTGTAAGTGTTACACTTTCTCTCCCTCTCTATATCTCCCCATTCTATCTCAATTTCCCTCTGTTCTATCTAATAAAAAGAAAGAGAGAGATAGGGAGAAAGATAGAAAGACAGTAAGATAGAAAGAAAGAAAGAAAGAAAGAAAGAAAGAAAGAAAGAAAGAAAGAAAGAAAGAAAGAAAGAAAAGAAAAGGAAAAGAAGAGAGAAAATGCCCACCGAGGGAGATGGATTTGTTGAGCTGGCACCAAGCCCTAGCAGTTACCCTGGTGGCAGTGGGGGAGGGGGACAGAAAGAGAGAGAGGGAGAGAATATGAATGTAACCTGTATGTTGTGCCTGGTACACCACTGTCTGGCCCTATTTGTTTTATTTTAATGAGGGAGGGAGATAAAGAGAGCTTAAGCTCTGGTTTAAGATGGTGTAAGGGATTGAACCTGGGACTTTAGAACCTCGGGCATGAAAATCTTTTTTAATAACCATTAAACTATCTATCCTGCCCTCCAAGTTTGTTTCTATGATATAATTTTTTCATGTATATTATAGATTTGTTATGTTAATGACAGCAAAAGCAAATCAAGGCCACTGCTCCATCACCAGCTCGACTGGAAGTGGCTCCTCATAAAATGGGTTCTTTCTACCCAATCTTGTATTTCTGACAAGTCATATTCAGGTTAGCTTTCTGGTGGACAACGGAAATGATTGTTTCAGCTATCAGATGCCAAAGCTCCTCCCCACTACTCAGTGCTGAAAAAGCCCAGTCCTTAACAGCTCTCTAAGAAAGGATATAATACATATATTTGACACTTTATCTAACATGCCAGCCCACAGAAATGGCATCTGATATTCTAGTCAAGGAATTCTGTTAGATCTAGCAGAGTATAACCACCTGAAGAATATAGTATTTTAGACAAGCATAGGCCATAGATCATCCTCTATTTGACACTAAGAAAGCATACAAAACATAGCTGACTACTTCTCATTGATCAGGGAAGGATTTGGTTGAAACCCCCAGAATTTCTGGTGAGGATAACAAAAATCACTCTTTTCTTAAATGATTCAAGTTAATGAAGAGTGATAGCGAATCAAAGAAAATAAGAAATCAGGAAAAGATGCCCTGCTCCAACAAAAAGAACAAAATTAATGTTTAGAAATACCTTAAACAAATTGACAGAAACTGACAGAGAATTTAAACTGACTATCATAATATTACCTACTAAGGTTTAGGAAAAAATACATGAAAAAATTAAAATAACAGTTAAGATAGGATATATCAAATAGTACTAAGCAGAATTAATGGAACTTAAGAATACAAAAATTTAACTGAAAAAATCACTAACAGCATTCAGCAGCAATAAGAATAATGAAATGATAGGATAAGTAAACACAGATATGACACTGGAAGTAATTTGATCATAGAAGCGTGACTAAAATAAAAATTAAATAATAAAATATAGAAAATATGACACATTTTTTCATATGTTGTTGGCCTATTGGATCTCTTTCTTTTTTTTAAATTTCTTTATTGGGAATTAATGTTTGACATTTGACAATTAAGTACACTAGTTTATACATGCATAACATTTCCCAGTTTTCTATATAAAAATACAAGCCCCACTAGGTCCTCTGTCATCCTTTTTGGACCTGTATTCTCCCCCCTACCCACCCCAGAGTCTTTTACTTTGGTGCAATAAGCCAAGATCTCTTCTTTGGTGAATATTCTGTTCATATTCCTTCCCTGTATTTGAATGGGGTCATTTGGGTGTTTTTTTTTTTTGTTATTGTTTATTGAGTTTGATGAGCTCTTTATATGTTTTATCTATTAGCCTTTTGTTTAATATATGGCATGTAAAGATCATCAACTATTCTGTAAGGAATCTCTTTGGGCAGTTTTTCTTTTGCTGTGCATAAAGTATTTTACTTTATTTTATAAGTGACTTGATGATCTACAAGTTTGTGGGATAAGAGGGTACAATTTTATATAATTCCCACCACCAGAATTCCATATAAACTCCACTCCTTTGGAAGGTTTCCTATTCTTTATCCCTCTGGGTGTATGGATCAGATTTTTGTGGGGTGCAGGAGGTGGGAGTTGTGGTTTCTGAAATTGTTTTTCCACTGGATATGAGCATTAACTGCTCGATCCATAACACCAGCCTGTTTCTATGTTTCCCTAGTAAGGTAGGGCTCTGGGGAGGTGAGGTTCCAGGGCATACTGGTGAGGTCACCTGCCCAGGGAAATCAGGCTGGCTTAATGGTAGTATCTGTAACTTGGTGGCTGAAAAGTATTGGAATTGTTAAATAATCAGGAATCTAAAGGTAAGAATAAAGATGATACTGGGGGTCTTCATGTTGGAGGATGCTAGGAAGTCTATTTCAGGTATATTCTAAGGGGCCCATGACTTTATTAATTTTTGCCTGAGCCCTGAAGATAACATTCAGGTGGGCTAAAAGTATTGTCTGGGAAGACAGTCTCAGAGTTGATAGTAGGACTGGAAAGGTGGATCAGGGCATAAAGTATCTTCCAAATATGGAAAAATTATGTAAATACCGTTAAGTGTAAAACACATCGATCTGACCTAGGACATATGTCTCCTCAGACTTAGAGCAAGAGCCTGTGTAACCTCTGCATCCCTGCAGGTCTGAGCTTACATTCCATGGTCATAGCTAGGAACATTCTAGGCTGTACTCATTTCAGAACCAGTCTTCCTTGAGTGGCAGAGTATGCTGACACTGCTTCCCTTCAGAGAGTGGGGCATTTTCTACCACTATTGTTCGACATTGAGGACAATGTCCTTTAGAGGCCCACAGAGGGTTTATAATGTTTTTCCTGATGAAGATGACCAGTGATGGTGGAGAGAGGAATCTGTTAGAGGTCTAGGCCCATCATATTTATGTGGGAATCTCAGGATTCCCTGGCTAGGGCCCTGGATGATGAGGTGGCCTGGTAGTGACTAAAAGGGTCATCATTAGAGTGTGCTGGTCTCTAGCCCTTACCCAGCGTTTGTAGTCCTTACTTCATCTGGTAATGTTAGCCTTAAAGTAATTGATGGAAGTGAAATAGAGATTAGGTGAGGATGGTATCTAATTCTAAGTAGAAAATAGTTGATGGAGCACCTTATGGTGTCTTTTTTAGGTCTTTCTACTTGCTTGATGCATTTATTGAGTCACTGCACACCATTGCACACTTTTACTTCAAGGTATATATTTTCCCCTAACTTATGGATACATGTGCACATGTGCCCCATCTCATGGGCCCAGGTCTATATCTAGGCTCTGTAACTTGGTTAAGAAGTGTGCCACTGGAAATGGAATTAAGAAGTCCTATGAAATAGGAAAACTCTAACCAGATTAGTGAAGCTGGAAGGTTGACATCATAGGCCTGACATCTCTGGACACAATCTGAAGTGAAACATGTCTAGGTGGCACTGGTTGCATTGATTTGGTTGAGATCAGCAGATGCAGTATCAAATGGTATGGATCTAGAGAAGCAAGCAAGAAAATGAATAAAGTCCCAGAGGTTCCAGGACTGGGAGAAATATAAAGAGAATGAGGAAGGTCCTTTGCTGTCTTAAGGTATAAGAAGGCAATAGATAATTATTCTTATAACCAAGTTATTTGGGAACTTGGTTTACTTTGACAATCCCATGGTTAGGATTTACTGTACTATACAAGACCTTACCATGATTTATGTCATTTAATGCCATTTATAAATAATTATATATTACAAACTGACAATAACAGTTGCTTCTGGTCTCCCTGGTTTAAGATTATAGGTGATTTAGTAGTTCATAAAAAGTTCTTATTAGAAATACATTAACAATTTGAGCCCAGTTTTAAAATTCAATAAATTCACTAATTTGAAAACTTAATTGCTTATATTGAAGTTATATATACGCAGAACTCAAGTCTATGCATTAAAGAGCTCAAGATATTCAATCTATTTTCCCCCTCTCATATTGATTAAATAGTGATTAGTAAGACTATAAGTTAACAATAGTATATATTAATACCATTTCCTCCACTAAAGTTCTGTGTCCCTACCCCCATGCACCGACATTGAAGCTAAAAATCTAACCTCCCACCCAGAGATTTTACATTGGTGTAATACTTCAAACTCAGTCAAATTCTGCTTTGCATTTCCTTTCTGTTCTTCTTTCTCAACTTCTGTTTATGAGTAGGATCATCTCATACTCATCTTTCTCTTTCTGGATTAACTCACTTAATTTGTTTTATTTTATTTATTTATTTTTCATCTCTGACACAATAGACTTTATTTTTCTCCTTCTCCTTCTTTTTTGTTTTTTTTAATTTATTTTTTATTTAAGAAAGGATAAATTAACAAAACCATAGTATAGGAGGGGTACAACTCCACACAGTTCCCACCACCCAATCTCCATATCCCATCCCCTCCCCTGATCACTTTCTCTTCAAGCACTTTAAAAAATAAATAAAATAGCTTTCCTATTCTCTATCCCTCTGGGAGCATAGAGAATGGGAAAGCTATTTTATTTATTTTTTAAAGTGCTTGAAGAGAATTCCTAATTCTATTTTTCTTTATTTATTGAGGATTAATGTTTTACATTCTACAGTAAATATAATAGTTTGTACATGCATAATATTTCTCAATTTTCCAATTTGTTTTATTTTAAAGAGGGAGAGAGATAAAGAGAGCTTAAGCTCTGGTTTAAGATGGTGTAAGGGATTGAACCTGGGACTTTAGAACCTCAGACATGACAGTCTTTTTGAATAGCCATTGAACTATCTATCCTGCCCTCCAAGTTTATTTCTATGATATAGTTTTTTCATGTATGTTATAGTTTTTGTTGTGTTAATGACAGCAAAAGCAAATCAAGGCCGCTGCTCCATCACCAGCTTAACTGGAAGTGGGTCCTCATAAAATGGGTCCTAACACCATCCAAGATGGGTAGAAGAAGGTGGATTCATTATTCTTAATAGCTGAGTATTCCACTGAGTATATATACCACAACTTTCTCAGCCATTCATCTGTTGTTAGGCACCTAGGTTGTTCCAGATTTTTCGCTATTACGAATCATGCTCCTACAAATGTGTACATATATATTTTTTGGATGGGTGTGATTGAGTCCTTAGGATATATCCCTAGGAGATGAATTATTGGGTCTTAAAGGAGGTCCATTTCTACCCTTGTGAGGGTTGTCTAGACTGCTCTCCACAGGGGTTGGACCAATTTATATTCCCACCAGCAGTGCAGGAGGGTTCTTTTGTCCCACAACCTCTAAACCATTTTTTATTGCTGTCATCTCTGATTTATGAGATTCTCCCAGGGGTGAGGCAGTATCTCGTTGTAGTTCATATTATTTGAATTTCTCTGACAATCAGTGACTTAGAGTAATTTTTCCTGTCTGTTGGCCTTTTGTATCTCTTCTGTAGTGAATAATCTATTCATATCCTCTCCCCACTTTTGAATTGGGTCATTTGTTCTTTTGTTTCTAAGTTTGGTGAGCTCTTTATATATTTTGGTTATCAGCCTCTTGTCTGATGTATGGCATGTGTAGATCTTCTCCCATTATCTTATAATTTTGTTGATCAATATTAAATCACTAATAAAAGGATAAACAGTAAAATAATAAGAAATGAAGTTATGGGTTACATACTCCATGGAATATGGCTTGGTAATCAAAAATATGGTATTGTCTCTTTTTGGACAAAATACAAAAAACAGAAGGTGATAGTGCTTAGTGAAATAAGTGAAGAGGTGAAAGAAAACTAGAAGATAGCTTCACTCATATTTTAAATATAGAGAACTGAAACACAATAACTTGCAAAAAACAGCAAAACAAATAAACAGAAGCAAAACTAAGCAAAAAATGGCAAACTGTCTCTAGGACTCTGTGTGTATGGTAGCGGTTGTGAGGGGTGGGTAAGAGCATGGAACTTTTGAGATGGGTGTGGTGATTTACTTACATAAGTAAGTGTGAAACTATACCCTTGAAATCATAAATTTGTAAATTATTTTTTGCTTAAAAAGAACTTTTGGGTATTTAGGTGATGCAGCATTGCTGTAGCACAAGTTACTGTGCTTGCAGGCCAGAATTTAAGTCCCTGGTCCTCACTTGCAGGTGGAAATCTTTATAAACAGTAGAGCAGTGCTGCAGTGTATAATTCTCTCTGTCACTCTCTCTTCTCTATCACTCTCTCTCCCTTTATCAAAAAGAAAAAAAGAAAGCAAGGAGTTGTGATGTTGTCATGTAAGCACTGAGTCCCAGCAATGCCCCTGGTGGCAAAAAGTAGATTTTGATATTTGTTTTGATATTGAATATATAGGACAAGAGTTTAGAGACAGCTCATTGTATAAATAAATGTGTCTTCCCATTCACATAGCACAAGTTCAAGTACAGGGAACAAATGGAAATATGATGGCACCAGGAGGGGCTACAATGTTGTGGTGTTTCTACCTCTCTGTGTGTTCTGAATCTGTCTCTTTATCTGAATGGAAAAAGTAGACCTTCAGTAGTAGTCCAATAGTACATAAAAATAAAAAGGCGTAAAAAAAGAAAGAAACATGGAAGGGAAGGGGAAGGAAGGGGAGAAGAGGGAAGTGGAGGGGAGGCAAGGGAAGGAAAGGAATGAAAGGAAAGGGAGGGGAGGGGAGGGGAGGGGAGGGGAGGGGAGGGGAGGGGAGGGGAGGGGAGGGGAGGGGAGGGGAGGGGAGGGGAGGGGAGGGGAGGGGAGGGGAGGGGAGGGGAGGGGAGGGGAGGGAAGGGAAGGGAAGGGAAGGGAAGGGAAGGGAAGGGAAGGGAAGGGAAGGGAAGGGAAGGGAAGGGAAGGGAAGGGAAAGGAAAGGAAAGGAAAGGAAAGGAAAGGAAAGGAAAGGAAAGGAAAGGAAAGGAAAGGAAAGGAAAGGAAAGGAAAGGAAAGGAAAGGAAAGGAAAGGAAAGGAAAGGAAAGGAAAGGAAAGGAAAGGAAAGGAAAGGAAAGGAAAGGAAAGGAAAGGAATGGAATGGAATGGAATGGGGGAAAAGTATACTAAATAAAAATTTTACAAACAATGCTAAAATTAAAAGCACTTACAAACTTTGAATGATAAAATTAACTTATCACTCTTTTGAATCAACCAGATTGTGCTCTACATTCATCAAAAGAATCCAGTGGAAAAAAGGTTAAATAGATTTTCCCTGCACAGGTGCCAGGTTATTTTAGGGCACAGAGATGAGGGAATTGAATAAATAACTCGTGACTCAGCTACTTACTACTCTTCTCACGAGGGAGGAGCTCACGATCTCTCCTACATAACAGGGATGGGAGCCTCAGACGCAGATTCTCCAATAATAACATTTCTTCCTCTAAATCACACATTAGATTATATATCATCACTCTCCTAATAATGGTGGACTCTTCAATAGGTCTATTAATGGATTCATGTATGCTATTCCTCCTCCCTGTGAATATACTTGCAAATGGTTCCCACCTGTGACCTGACCATTAGGTAGCATATTCCAGTTGTCATAGCAACCAATATCTCAGCCTAACAGATTTATTATGTGAGATACAAATTCATTCTAAGAATCAGTACACAGAAGGAATAGATGAATGAAACTCAATTTGCCAACTTACCCCAAATGCCAGCAAGGGAAAATAAAAGCTTTGAAACTGTAAGATAAAATGAAAGAGTTTTTTATCATTCTGTCTTTCCTATAATATAAAACATACCTGTTTCTAGTATCTATGCAGGACCACATTAGAACCTGAACTAGTAGGTGCACATGCTAGAAGGTTTGTTTTTGTTTTTTTTTAAATCCATATAGTCCAAAGCTCAGAGTAAACACTTGATAGTTCCAATGACTTGGCTCAAAAGATTACCACTCTTTCTACAGAACTTTCAATTTCTCAACACAATCAGATTCTCACTGCAGCTCAGTGATTCACTTATTACTCCAAAGCTAAAACTACACCAGTTAATTAAATAGAAACAAACATGTTTGAATCTGGATACTCAGATCACTTGAATGAGAAAGCAAAGCTGATTTATGTGTCTGTGAGAGATTCCTTCCAGTTATACAGTTATGAAGACAATGTGATTACAAGATTCCAGGAATGTGCTTCGGTCACACAAGGATATTTGAATTTTTGAACAGCAGAAGGAAATATTATATTGAAATTTATCCTTCCAGATAATGGTTTTGGGGAAATCGGCCACTATGGAGATGCTTGGGCTGAGTACATACTATTAAATCTTGGAACAAATATTTATTTTTATTACCAAATATTTATTAAGGTGGTAATGAAAAGGGAATAATTCCACAACAGAAGTATGCAAATTACTATTTATTTCTCTAGTGAAAGACTTGAGGTTAGACTCTTGAATTTCTTTGTAATTTATCATATATTCCAGATTAGGTGCCAACAAAACCCACAGCATAGAAGTTTTTTCAGACAGAAAAAAAAAACAAGACAAAGAAAACACCTGCCTGTGCAAAGGAGTTGGAAAGAAGCAACAAGGCAATGAGGAATCCAGAAATACATCCTGCCCAACACAGAAGCAGTGGGTGGAGTAATCAACAGTAAGTAGCACAGCATGCAGACACACTCAAAGACTTGTTCCTCAATTCACGCATGGGGCAGCAGTGTTTCACTCCACCACAGATCAGCAACCAAGACTCAGCATTTCATGGTCTACCATCCACTGGCACTGACCACATGGGTGGAACCTATAAAAATCAAGAGGGAGCCTTGAACAAACCCAAAATGTGTAAGCTTGAACTAGGCTTTTGAACACTTACTTGCCACTAGCACTAAAAGCCATAAATGTTGGTCAGGATCTATAAATCAGTCCAAAAAAGAGTATCTACATGTTGAAATGTATAAAAAGGACACAAGATCAAGAATAACAGGATAGGCATCAGGTAGAGGTACACCCAGTTAAGGGCACATATTACCAAGTGCAGGGACTGGGGTTCGAGTCCCTGATCCCCACCTGAAGTGAGAATACTTCATGAGTGGTAAAGCAGGTCTGCAGGTACTTATCTTTCTCTCTCCTTCTCTATCTTTCCTTCTTCTCTCAATTTATCTCTGTCTCATCTAATATGTATATATAATAGAAAAATGGCCACCAAGAGCAGTAGATTCATAGTGCTGGCACCAAACCCCAGCAATAACCCTGATGGAAATAAAATAAAATAATAAAATAAAAATATAACAGTATATGTTTTGAATGATAGTTCAAATGGTAACATGCAGGGCTCTCATTTATGCTTGAGATATTCATTTTGAGCCCTGGCCTCACATGTACATTTCCCTCTGTATCTAATATGAAATTAGTTGATAAATTAAAAAAAATAGTCAACATGTCCACAATTTGTGAGAAAAGTTAATTAATAAGAAAGAATAATTGAAAATTTTCACAATTTGTGAAAAAAGTAATCATACACAGGACCATGAAAATCAATTTTAATAAGAATAGACATTTTTTAATTTTTTTATTATCTTTATTTTTTGGATAGAGACAACTAGAAATCAAGAGGGGCAGGGGAGATAGAGAAGGAGAGAGACAGAAAGACACCTGCAGTATTGCTTCACTGCTCGTGAAGTTTTCCCCATACAGGTGGGGACCTGGGTCCCCACATATGCACTTAACCAGGTGCGCCACCACCAGGGGGACCTAACATGTGGGACCTAACGTGCACTTAACCAGGTGTGCCACCACCCGGCCCCTGAATAGACATTTTAAATTACAGTGCCCTGATACAATGGAATAAAGGCTGAGAAAGAAGATACACACATCTCTGCTATTTTAGGGATTATGCTATTTCCTAGGGAATGATATAATCTACAGATCACCATGGGCAATAGGTTTTTACTATATGATATGTGTGTTATATTAACGTTAATTGTAAAAAATTTGGTGCATGTAATACTTACCACAGAAACTCATCAGTGAAAAAGGTATGCCCATACCCAGTTTCTTTAATAAGACACTTGTTCAGGTTAGAGAGACTGAGCTGCAGTAGAAGAGTGTTCTATTTTCTGTTATCAAGCATAGAAAAGACCCTTTTAAAAAATAAATTGAGGGATTATAAAGCAAGAATTCATCATAAATGTCCTGAACCATGAATATGTGCCAGGAAAGTCTAGAAATAAATCTGTGTTAACAAAATGATGATTTTAAAAATGTGTGTGTGTGTGTGTGTGTGTGTGTGAAGGATATAAAAGCAAATCAAGACATATTCCAGACCTTATAGCTAGATAGAGAAGATACTTGTTGATAGGACTGACTGATACAACAAATATAATTATAGAATACCAAATTAAATTAAATTTGAATTTCAGATATACAGTAACTGTAATACAACAGACTTACACTGAAAGAAAAAATGTATATGAAAATTAGATTAACAAGTTATTCTATATTTTATATTACAACCATCATATTGCAGTCATTGACAGTTATGCTTCCTAATAATGTGTGTGTGTGTGTGTGTGTGTGTGTGTGTGTTTGTATTGCATTGAATTCCAGACATGTCACTGACTACTTATGTCACTTTCACAAGTTGTTTTCCCTTGGTCTCTGCCTGATTTTATATGAAGGGAGTATATTTTAACACTTTGGAGCATTTGCTCAATTTTCAGTCCCTTAGTATTTTCTTCATAAAACATACAATCCTGCATAAATACAATTGTTTACCTCATTGATCTGACCCAGGGTCCATATGTATTCACATTTAGCACAGGAGCGTGTATAACCTCAAAGTCCCTATCAGTCTAAGCTCACTGTCCATGGTCACAGCTGGTGACAATCTAGGCTGTACTCATATCAGGACCAATCACCCTCAAGTGGCAGAGAAGGATGACGCAGCATCCCTTCAGAGAGTGGAGGAGTCCTTGCTATTGCTACTTTATAGTGAGGACAAGTTCCTGGAGAAGTTCACAATAGGGCTTATGATGACATTCCTGATGGAAGTTACCAGTGATGGTGGAGAGAGGGATCTGTAGAGGTTTAGGCCCATCATATCTATGTGGGAATACAGGGATCCCCTAACTGGGGTTCCAGACGATGATGAAGCCTAGTATTGACCAAAAGGGTCATAATTAAGTAAGCCAGGCTCTTGCCCTTTCCCAGCTTTTGTAGTCCTTTCTTTACCTGGTGAACTTAGATTTTCTCCCAGCTGTTAAAGCATTGAGTGTCATTTGTTGTAACCAAATTGGTACTAGGTTTGCCCTGAGGGGAAACAGCAATGATGACCCACAGTTGTAAATTGGTGAGGCCTAAGTTCTCTTCCCTTCAGCTGTCTTTTTTTTTTTAAGAAAGGAGACATTAACAAAACCATAGAATAAGAGAGGTACAGTTCTGCACAATTCCCATAATCCGATCTCCATATCCCATCCCCTCCCCTGATAGCTTTCCCATTCTCTATCTCTCTGGGAGTATGGATCCAGGGTCGTTGTGGGTTGCAGAGGGTGGAAGGTCTGGCTTCTGTAATTGCTTCCCTGCTGAACATGGGCTTTGACTGGTCGATCC
The DNA here is from genome assembly GCF_950295315.1 of Erinaceus europaeus. NCBI lineage: Eukaryota > Metazoa > Chordata > Mammalia > Eulipotyphla > Erinaceidae > Erinaceus > Erinaceus europaeus. Next base: position 58,281,616 of record NC_080185.1, on the reverse strand, counting down.
ATACTCCCAGTCTCAGCAGTCTTTTTGTTGATAAAACTCAGACTGGAGGTGGTGCTTCATTGACAGACTGCTGGACTGGTACCAGCAGCTCCAGAGTAGGTACAGACTTTTAACACCAGAATATCTCCTTAAACCCCACTCTATTCGTGAGCCACACATGTTAACCCTCACCCATAGCTTGGTGGGTTCCTGGAGTGATCCTAGTCTTATCTTGATGCTTTCTCAGATGATCTTATTTGCTATTCCTAGTTGACTGGGGAGAGCAAAAAGCAGCTGCTGCAATTCCTTAGCCACACCTCGGAAAGTCCCCTCTCCAGCATTTGTTGTTGCTGTCATTTCTGAAGTATGACATTCTCACAAGGGTGAGGTGGTATCTCATTGTCTTTATTTGCAGTTCTCTGACAATCATTGACTTGCTAAATTTTTTCATGTCTATTGGCCTTTTGTATCTATTCTTGCTGAATATTCTGTTCATATCCTCTTCCAACATTTGAATTGCGTCATTTGCTTTTTTGTTTCTAAGTTTGATGCACTCTTTGTATATTTTGGTTATTAACCTTTTTTTCTGATTTATGGCATGTAATAATATTTCCCATTCTGATGTACTCTCTGTTTGGGTAATGGTTTCTTTTACTGTGCAGAACATTTTCAATTTGATGTAGTCCCATTACTTTAATTTTGCTGTAGTATTCCATCCAATTGGATCTATATAATCAAAGATGCAGGGAATACTTGGATTCCCACATAGACATGATGGACCTAGACCTCTTATGGATCCCTCTCTCTAATATAAGTGGCCACTTCTATCAGGAACATCATCATAAGCCCTCTTGTGTGCCTCTCCAGGATTTTGCCCTCAGTGTCTAACAGCAATGGTAAGGACTGCTCCACTCTCTGAAGGAAGGCTAGGAAAACTACACTGCCACTCAAGGAAGACTTCTCCTGAAATGAATGCAGCACAGATTGTTCCTAGCTGTGACCATGGACTGTGAGCTCATACTGAAAGGGAACCAGAAGTTACCACAGGCCCCTATGCTGAATATGAATAGATATGGGCCTGAGGTCAGATTAGTGGGGACTACAGTTAACGGTATTTATATACTTTACTCATATTTGGGAGCTACTCTCTGCCCTAATCCAGCTTTATAGTCCTATTCTCAACTCTGACACCATCTTCCCAGACAATACTTTTAGCACACCTGCATGTTAGCTATTAGGGTCAGGTAAAAGTTACTAAAGTCATGGACCTCTTGGAATATACCTAAAATGGACTTCCTAGCTTCTTCCCACACCAAGACCCTTAGTTCCATCTGCCCAATTCTTACTTGTAGATTGCTGATTATTAAACGATTTGTTCTGCTTTATACCTTAATGCTTTTCAGCCACAAGTTGTAGACTCTACCATGAGCCCATTCTAACTTCCCTGGGCATATGACCTCACCAAATGTGTCCTGAAACCTCACCTTCCCAGAGTCCTACTGCACTAGAGAAAGATAGAGACTGGTTTGGAGTATGAATCGACCTGTTAATATCCATGTTCAGCAAAGAAGCAATTACAGAAGCCAGACCTTCTACTTTCGGCAGCCTATAAAGATAAAGATATTTGGTCCATACTTCCAGAGGGATAAAGAATAGGAAAGGTTACAGTGGAGAGGATAGGATACAGAACTCTGGTGGTAGGAACTGTGTGTAATTGTGCACCTCTTATCCTACAATCTTGTTAATCATTACTAAATCACACAAAAAAAGAATGTGTGTGTGTGTATGTGCATGTGCGTGTGCGTGTGTGTGTGGTATAGAACCAGGACTTTGCACATGCATAATTTCACTATACGTGGCCATATTTTCATTCAGTTAGAGATAGAAAGATAAATAGGAAGAGAAAGCTAGACAGAGAAAAAAAGTATAGCACAGCATCAGAACAACTTCTGTTGCCATACCTCCCCTGTGGTACTGGGACTTGAACCTGCACTGTTCCCATGCAGTGCAAGTAAGCTATCCAGGATACTATCTTTATGATCCCTGAAAAAATGTGTTTATTTTTATGTGAGCACCTAAGTACTTCTGACATAAAATGAGCATACACAAAATAAGTCTAAGTAAATTTTAATGGAACTATGAGCCAATATTAGCACAATATAATAGGCAATTCAAAGTTGTTTATGCAAAGTCATGGGAAAATAGTCAAACAGAAAACATACCGGGAGTTGGGCAGTAGCACAGTGGGTTAAGCACAGGTGGTGCAAGGTGCAAAGCGCAAGGACCAGCATAAGGATCCCGGTTCGAGTCCCTGGCTCCCCACCTGCGGGGGAGTCACTTCACAAGCGGTGAAGCAAGTCTGCAGGTGTCCATCTTTCTCTTCCGATCTCTGTCTTCCCCTCCTCTCTCCATTTCTTTCAGTCCTATCCTACAACAGTGACATCAGTAGCAACAACAATAATAACTGCAACAATAAAACAACAAGGGCAACAAAAGGGAATAAAGAAATAAATATTTTTTTAAAAGGAAACATACTTTACCTGGAACAACTATATGTAAACAGCAACAAACCATAGAAAAAGTTTAATAGTACATAGCCTGGTTTATCTGAAAAACAGATATATCACTCTGGAGATTGGTGGATATGGTACCACTGTTGGTGGATGGTGGAAGAGATTATAGGCCAATATACTGTTACTAGTATAAGGACACTTATCATTTGTTATTGTTTCTAACAGAACAGTTCCTGGTGTGTCGAGAGGGAAACCTCATATTTCAATTTCCAGATTTTAGGGATCTCCTCAAGGAACTATGTTTTTTTATTTTTATAAAAAAAACAAAACCATAGGATAATAGGGGTACACCTCCACACAGTTCCCACCACCAGAACTCTGTATCCCATCTCCTCCCCTGATAGCTTTCCTATTCTGGAACTATGGTTTTGAACTGAGCACATGACTCACTCTTGGGACTTAAAATGAAGGAACCTTAAAACTAGCAACTGGGCAAAAAAAATAAATAAAGTTAAGTCTAGTTTTGTGACAGTATACATGAATATTCTAACTCAATTTCAAAATAGAACCATAAGCACTGGGAAAAAAAACTGTCAGCTGAACTCAGTATAGACAGCCTGACCAAATCACCCTTCCCCCATCTCCCAGAGGGAACCATTTGATAGAGAACATACATAATCACAAGTCAATGGCTGCCTATGCACTTGTGGGAAAAATGAAGCTCTGTCCTGTTAATTGTACAGTGAGGAGAGCAGTGCCACATAAACTGCATTGTAGAATGGCAAAAGTGGAGGCATAGCTTGGAGCCCTCCTCTTTTGCTAACTTTAGGATCCATTAAGGTTATTTTTCTGTGTTGCCCTCCTCCCCTTCCTGGTCATACCTTATGAACAAAGGAGAACTCCACACTTCAGTCACAGTACAACCTGCAACTAAGCAACAAAAGATAACTAATACATAAACTGAGAAAAGCCACAGTTGTTATAAAATCATTATGAAATATCTACAAGATAATGAGTTCAGAGAAATTCATAAATAAGCAGAATTGGAGAAGTTATCCGAGAAAGTAATTGGGAGATTCATAATACAGGCATGTAAATAAATTAGTAGTGCTTAATACAGAAAAGGGGACTCAAGACAAAGAGGAACTCCAAGAATTCTTTACCAGAAAAATTATAGTTTAAAAGAAAAAAATTACCCAACACATTGAATAAAATTTATGCTATTTTGGAAATACTTTCAGTCAAAAGAGGTAATAAGAGGCAAAAAGGGATACTGGTGTCCTTACTATTTTTACTTCCATCTGAGGTAAGAGAAACAGGGTTTAACTTCCTCAGGTGTTCTCAAAATTCTCTTCCCTCTCAGTGATGGGGCAAACACAAAGTTTTCTGGTCACAAAACTTCCAGGTCCCTGTGGAAGTGGAGTTCAGGGTCCTCTGATAATCTTCCTCCAACATTTCCCCTTCTTAAAGTATGAACCAAAATTATTCTGGAGATGCAGAAGGAAGGAGTTCTGGTTTTGTAATTACTTCTCTGCTGGACATGGACACATAGATGATCCAGAGCCCCAAGCCATCTCTATCTTTCCTAGTAGGGTAGGGCTCTAGAGAGATTCCAAAACACATTGGCAAGGTCATCTGCCCAGGGAGGTAAGGATGGGATCCTAGTAGCATCTGGAACTTTGGGGCTGGTTCCAGCCCCTGGATCTGCATTTGCAAGGGGGTCACTTCGCAAGCAGTAAAGCAAATCTGCAGGTGTCTTTCTCTCCTCCTTCTCTGTCTTCCTTCCCTCTCCATTTCTCTCTGTCCTATCTAACAATGACGACATCAATAACAACAACAATAATAACTACAACAAGAATTTAAAAAAAAAAACAAAGGCAACAAATTGGAAAATAAATAAATATAAAAAATAAAAAGCCATTATTAAGTGATTCAATCTCTTGCTTGATTTCTGACTGTCTCTATCCAACAAATAAAGATAATAAAAGATTGACAAACTGTTGGTGACACTCACTAAAAGAGAAAGAGTCAGAAGACTCAAGTAAATGGAAAGAGAAGATATCACAACAGACAACACAGAAATCTACTGTTTCATGCAAGGCTTCTTTTTTATTTATTTAAAAAAGGAGACATTAACAAAACCATAGGATAAGAGGCTACAACTCCACACAATTCCCACCACCAGATCTCCATAGCCCATCCCCTCCCCTGACATATTTCCTATTCTTTATCCTTCTGGGAGTATAGACCCAAGGTTGCAGGAGGTGCAGAAGGTGGAAGGTCTGGCTTCTGTAATTGCTTCCCTGCTGAACATGAGCATTGACTGGTCAATCCATACTCCCAGCCTGCCTCTTTCTTTCCTTAGTAGGTTGGAGCTCTGGGGAAGCTGAGCTCCAGGACTCATTGGTGGGGTCATCTGTCCAGAGAAGTCTGGTCGGCATCATGCTAGCATCAGGAACCTGGTGGTTGAAAAGAGTTAACATACAAAGCCAAACAAATTGTTGAGCAATCATGGCCCTAAAGGCTGTAATAGTGCAGATGAAGAGTTGGGGGGACTCACTGCAGACTATTGTGTACTTTTGATTTCAGGTATATATTTTGCCCTAGTTTATGGATACTTGTGAATATATGTTCTCTCTCACAGAACCTGGTCTATATCTAGGTTTTGGGACTTTGTTAGGAAGTAAACCACCTGGAATGAAATTAGTGAATACTATGAAAGGAAAGGTCTCACCCGAGTAGTGAAGCTGAAGGGTTGTCATTCCACACGTGAAGTCTCTGGACACAGTCTGAAGTGAAGCATGCTGAGGTGTTTTTACATTATGTAATTTTGCTGTTCACCCAAGGATACAACTTTGTGGAATTGTAATGTGTGTTGTCAAGGCTAAAAGATAGATAACATGTGACCCAGGAATGAAACTAAAGTATGATTTGAGGTCACCAAGAACAAATAAGAAGTTCATCTTTTGCTAAAGAGCAGTGTGTAGAGAAAGCTAGAGAAGAGCATGTGTATATTCTGCACTTGGTTTGGGCAGTGTAACTGCATGTTTACCTATTTGTGTTAGAGTGAAAGAAACCTGACTCTTCCACTCTGGGGTCTGAAATATAAAATGTTGGTGGCATGACTAGAGCACTGAGAGAATATTAAAGCAGAGCAAGAGTACACATCAGGCCACAAGAAAACAGAAAGATTTTCTATCACAAACACAGGTCAGGACAACACTGTATCTACCAGAACCCACTCTCATGCAGCAGATGGGGATTGACAGTCTTTAGTAACAATTATACTAAATGATGGTTTTCAAATTTTGTATGATGGTTTATTCATGGGCTACATTTCACACAGTCATGGTAAATAATCCTTGCTGGATTAGTATTGCTAGAATTTTGTTGATTATTACTGTGGTTTTATTTGCAGAGGATTGTGATAATGCAGGCTTATTTCCTTACCATACTGTTTTTGGGGTCATAGTAACATTTGCTTCATTGTATGATGAGAGAACTGTTTATTCCTGTTTATCAAAGAGCTTGTAAAATATTTATGTTAAGTCTTTTTTTAAACAAAAAATAAACTAGTGAGGGCATCTAATCCTTGGCTTTTTTGTTGTGGATTTGGTTGTTGTTTTTTTTTTTTTTTTGGGTTAACAATCCAATTATCTTGTAAGTCCAGTCAGGTTTCCTAAATAAATTTTAATTAGTTTAATTATTTTGGATCTTTCCAATATTATGCACAATTAATATGGGTTTTTAAATTTGTTTTATTAGTGATTTAATAATGGTTTACAAGATCATAAGATTACAACAGTATAGTTCCACACTACACCCACCACCACAGTTCTGTGCACTACCCCTCCACTTGGACATTCTTCTCCCTCCAAGGATAGCCACGGTAGTTTTCAGAGTCATAGAAACAATCTGACACTAAAAATTAAAAAATCATGTGTTTCAGTCCTTTATATTGCACACATGAAGCACAAATCATTGGTAGCAGATATAAACTATAACAAGAGTACTTAAACACAAACACTAAATTAAAGGTTCTCAAAATATTATATAGAATAAGGAGGAGGGGAAAAAGTTATAAGAAAGACTAAAAAGCACTAGATAAAATGACATCATTTAATAAGACATAGAGGACTGTATGCCTGTAAGTGATATATATATATTATACATATAATTTATACATAAATATATTATATAGAAACACATCTGATCTCACCACTCTTAGTTTAGACAGCCTCTATCCATCTCTTCTTTCCACTTCATACTTTAAAGTTGCCTCAAATTTCTATCGTTTGTGTTCTGGTACCATTTTATTATATATCACCTTGTTGAGAGTTATGTATTCCTTGTTTCTTTCTCTATGGCACTCCTTTCAGTAACTATAGCAAAGCGGGTTTGGCAGTAGCAAAGTCCTTTAGATTTTCTTTGTCTGGTAATGTTCTTATTGCTACTTCATATTGAATGAAAGTATTTCAGGGTAAAGTACGTGTGTGTGGCAGATATTTAAGGCTTAAAGACCTTAAATATACCACTCCACTCTTTCTGGGATTCCATGGTTCTTGCAAAAAAAAAATCTTATGAAAGTCTAACTATGCTGCCTTTATAAATTACTTGCTTCTTTTATATATATATGGGCTGGCCGGCCGCTGAGAGCATGGCAGCAGGCATGGTGGGCAGGGCTGCAGCCCATCCTGGCCGCCACACTGGGGCACCTCGACCAGCACCTTCTACACGGCCGGCCAGCCCACCCTCCTGCTATGAAGTCTGGACAGATCCTGGACCACCCGGAGGCTGCAGGCTCCCTGCCAAAAGTGGACCCCCTGGCCGAGATACCCAACTCAGCTCTGAAGTCAGAAAAGCTAGAATACACAGAGATTCCTGCAGAGATCACTACCTACAATTCCTGGAGCTGAAGTTGTGCAAGAAGCCACTGCTGGACAATACACTCCCTGAACAGCTAAGACAGTATAGATCTAAATTAGTGTTTAAAATGACATGTCTTCATAACAAAAGTTTTCCTCCTTGTGTATTGAAGACCATGTTTATGTGTGTGTTAAAAGTTTGGTAAACATTAACTTTAAGGTTAAAAATGTAACTTTAAGGCTATATTCTTACCAGACAGAGTTAAATGAAAAAGGTTTTCAACATAATTCTCATAAAGGTAAAATTAACTTACATTTAAAGTCTGAGTTAAAAATTAGTTAAAAATCAATATATTTTAACTAAGTTAGTCTAAAAAAAAACCTGCACACACCTAGGGTGTGTCTCCATCTTCAATGGGTGAAACAAAAGGTTAAATAGACTTGTTGATATGTAAAACTCTCGAATGTTTCTCAATTAGAAATGGTAGATTGCACAATGGTTATGCTAATGATTCTCATGCCTAGGGTTTTTTTTCCCATGGTTCTTCTGTTTACCTTTGCACATTTTATTGTTTAAACTTTAAACAACCTTAAAATCATACTAAAAAAGACTTCCAATTGTAATAGAGTTATCAATTGTGGTAAACTTCTAACCTGCTACAAGTTTTGTTTCATAAGTAAGTGAATTGCAGCTGTCAAGTTCTCTACAGAAAAGCAGAATTCCAACAGCTGACCTTCCTCATACAACGTTCCACCCCCTGGCATTCTTCAGTAGACACTTCTATCAGACTCACTGGTACACCTCTTGGACACTTTACACAACTCTACAGCAGCTTCCCTTTATGCTGCTGGGTTTCTCAAAGACTGACTGTAGCCAGCTGCCTTGGGACTCTAGACCATACCCCCCACCCCCATGCTAGGTAATGGCCGTCGAGGCAAGTAACGCCCCCCAGAGGCAAAAGAAGCCCCCAGAGGCAGAAAATGTTTTTTTTAGCTGATAAAGTCTTGCCCACAGAGGCAAAAACGCCCCCCTCAGGCCTTCCCTTGGCAGCACACTGGTTCTTGTTGCTCGCTTACATGTTCCTCCATGTTTGTGCCAGTTTCTTTTTTTAAAATGCCTGTACAATATAGGTTTCTGTTCACCCCACACTCAATTAGTTAAAAAGAAAAGGGGGAATTGTTGTATGCTTCACATTGGTTTGGTCTCACCCCCCCCCCCCGCCGCCTCTGGGAGATTATGGTTTAGCCCCTGCTAGTTTCACGCTTCTTTTTCTCCCTGCCCCCTACCCTACGTACTGGGGGAGTCCCTCTCTGCCACCGGAGGAGAAAGACAGAAGAGCACATGTTTGCCCGCTCGTGAATAAAGATTAAACTGCGTTCTCAGCTCAGCCGTGTGTCTCTGGTTGTCTCTGTTACCCACCCGTGAAGGCAGCCTGGTTAAAACAACACATCTTCCTCAGGTAGTAGGTAGAGTATGTTGTCTAACCTCCCTTCAGAGAATGGAACATTCTCTACCATTGTTGATCCACATTGAGGCCAAGGTCCTATAGGGGCCCACAAAGGGGTCCATTATGTTGTTCCTGATGGAGACGACCAGTTACAGTGGAAAAAAGGGATCTGTTTGAGGTTATGTCTGTGTGGGAATCCCAGGATTCCCTGATTAGAGCCCTAGGGTGTGTTGTGGAACTGTAATATTACAATCCTGTAATATTAATCACAAATAAAAACAATTATAAATAATGAGATTATCTCCTTTGCAATGTCTTGGTCAGAATTTGAAGGTATAATGTTTAGTGAAATAAGGCATATGCTTATAGGCAGATTTCAAGAAGTAAGGAAAGAAAGGGAAAACACATTGCAAAACTTGAACTGACTGTGGTGTATTACACAATAGGAAAGGACTGTGGTGCATAAAGGTAAGAGATGGGATTAAGGGACAATAGAGTACTGGTGTACAATGACAGAGGGGAGCCTGAGTTGAGGAGGATGTGTATCCCCCAGGCACCTAACAAGAAGAGATGAGAAGTTTTGCCTGTCTACCAAATATTAAACTGTAAACCATTACCTCCCACTCCCATCTAAAGAAAGGAAAAAAAAACACACAAATAAAGCAAGGGTCTGGGGGAAAATAATGGCGCTGATGCAAGTATAGCAGCTGTAAAAACAAATTAGGTAGAAATTAGATTGCAAACCACCGTTCTAAATTGTATTCTTTGATTAAAATTAGCTGGGGAGGGAGGCTGACCAGTGGTGAAGCAGGTTCAATGCATATGGCTGAAAGCACAAGGACTGGTTGAAGGAACCTGGTTCCAACCCCTGGCTCCGCATATGCAAGGCGGTCGCTTCATAAGCAGGGAAGCACGTCTGTAGGTGTCTCTATTTGCCTACCCCTTCTGTCTTCCCCTCCTTTCTCCATTTCTCTCTATCCTATCCAACAATAACAATAATAACAACAACAAGGGCAACAAAAAATGGGGTAAAATGGCCTCTAGGAGCAGTAGATTCATGGTGCAGACACCGAGCCCCAGTGATAACCCTGGAAGCAAATAAAAATAAATAAATAAAGGCCCCCATAGGACGTTGCCCTCAACATATATCAACAACGGTAGAGAATGTTCCATTCTCCAAAGGGAGGCTGGACAACATACTCTATCTTCCATCTGAAGAAGATGGACCCTGAAATTGGGGCAGCTTGGAACGTTCCTACTCATGACCACAGAATGTGAGCTCAGAACTACAGGGACCCAGAAGTCACATAGGCTCCTAAGCTGAATATGGGTTCCAGATCACATCAAATTGATGGAGTTTACAGTCAACAATATTTATACGCCTTTCCCATATTTGGGAGCTACTCTCTTCCCTTATCCAGATTTCTGGTCCTTTTTCCAGCCATAACATCAGCTCCCCAGACAATAACTTGGATCCACCTGTAGATCAGATATCAGGCTCAGAAAACAACAACAACAATAGCAACAACAACAACAAAAGCACTAGTATAGTCATGGGCCCTTTGGAATATAACTAAAATAGGTCTACTAACTATCTACAAAACGGAGACCTCCAAATCGTCATCTGCACTATTCCAGCCTTTAAGTTCATGATTAGTCAACAGTTTGTTTGGCTTTATACATTAACTCTTCTTTCAGCCACCAGATTCCAGATGCTACCATGATACCAACCGGACTTTCCTGGGCAGATGACCCCACCAATGTGTCCTGGAGCTCTGATTACCCAGAGCCCCGACCCACTAGGGAAAGAGAGAGACTGGCTGGGAGTAAGGATCGACCTGTCAACGCCCATGTTCAGTGGGGAAGCAATTACAGAAACCAGACCTTCTACCTTCTGCACCCCATAATGTCCCTTGATCTATACTCCCAGAGGGTTAAAGAATAGGAAAGCTATCAGGGGAAGGGATGAGATACGGAGTTCTGGTGGTTAAGAATTGTGTGGAGTTGTACCCCTCTTATCCTATGGTTTTTGTCAATGTTTCCTTTTTATAAATAAAAGTTATATAAAAATAAATGAATTAAATTAAAAATAAATGAATAAACAAATAAATAAAAAATAAAACTTTTTTCTTGTCCTCAATGACACATAACTGCACTCAACATGAGCTTTGAACTGTATCTCCTAACCTGATGATGGAGCAACATATGAAGTCAGGCATAATGTGGATGATGATAAAACAAGTCTTTGGGATACTAGAACATTTAGAAATTTTACAAGTAGGATGCATTGATAATTATTATATACAACTAAAATATTACTTGTTGTCATTGCTAGGGTTTTAATGTTTTGGGTCAACTTTTTCATTGACTAGGAACATCACATGGGTGTCAGGAGTTCAAATCTATCAATAGTAGACCTCTTCCCAAGTGGATCTCTCAATGACCTTAAGTTATACTTTTAAAAGATAAAAAACCCTTTTATCTGAAGAAAAACCAGAGTACTTTAATATATCTTCCATAAATTATTTAAAGAGAAGGAAACTATAAAGAAAGAGTGCATGTGACCAATAAAAAAGAAAATACAGAAAAGTGTATACAAGAAACCGTAGAATTTGTGACAAGCAGCTTTCAACCTAGAAGGATATTTCATCCTAATTATAACATTGGTAGTCATAAATAATTAAGTGCATGATAACACTAGTTTGAAATATATTAACCAAAGTAGGGTAGAAGTACATGGGAAACAGAAAATCCAAATGGAAAGTTCACAAGTAGAAGAAACACCTGAAACACAAAAATGGATCAGAAGAGATTAGGTAGTAATGCACTAGTAAGAACATACACATTACCATGTACAAGAGCCCGGGTTCAAGTCCGTGGCTCCCACCCTAGGGGGTGGGGAGTTTCACTAGTGGTGAAGCAATATTACAGGAATCTTTCTCCTTCTGTGCTCCTTTCAATTTCTTGTTGTCTCAATGAACAAACAAACAAAGAAAAATTAGTTAAATAAATGATTCTGGGATGAAGGAACAAAGATTCTATGTGTTCCTCCATAAGTATAAGAAGAACAGTAAGGGGAAATGTCAAAACCAACTTTGTGGTACACTAGAAACTAATGAATCATCAAAGGTGTATTTACTCAAGAAACACGATGATATTATCAACAGTAAAAGTTGTGGCATCCACTGCCTTAGACCTGTGATAGCACTAAAAACAATAGTTTTGTAATTATGTCACCTGTGATGCCTGCAGTCTAGCAAGCAGCCAGTGGAGAGGAAGGAAATATTTGGAGCTCTCCAATAATGTAAACTTCAGAAATTTGTCACTAATCCGTCTGGCAGCACTCTATGAAAACTCCTTTCTCAGACATTCCTTCATTGTTCTCACTTGAAGTCTGCTTTTGGGTGAGAACCTATCAACAAAGTGTTTGGGAATAAAAAGAAAAAAAAAATTCAAAAGCAATAATTTAACACAACAGTTTCCAGAAGCAGGGGAACTAGTTGAGGCTAATAAGAACCTATCAAAAATGTAACTTCAAAAAAAAAATGTAAGTGGTACTGAGGCCCAGCCCATGTACAGTTTTACTGCTCCTGGCCATTTTTTAGAGAAAGAGACAGAGAGAAGGAGAGACACCACAGCACTGAAGTTTCAACCTATTACTATAGGACTTCTAGTATGTTGGGGGTTTGAAGTGGGTTCACTTAAATTGCAAGGCAATCACCCTACAAGGGGAGATATCTTGCTAGTACCTGAAACATTTTTAACTTAAAATGTAAACTTGGCAAGATAAGTGTCTATCATATGCTTTGAAAATTTACAATATGTGCCAATCTAGGGAGCTATGAGTATGTGCAGAAATGTGTGCATTTTCATAAAACACTTGAGAACACCCTAAGTTCTCACTCCAAGTCGACAGAAAGGCTCTGTATATGCAGAAATTGAAGGCTTATAAAGAATTGTAAACTACCTCCCTGAATATTGAAGACAAATGAACACACACACACACACAAACACAAACACAAACATACAAACACACACACACACACACACAAAACACACTGACAAAGGCAGGAAGGATTATTGTTTCAGTATATTTATTAAAATATCTGTTTAATCTTTAGAGAGTCATTAAATTATGAGAAACGAATTCAGACAATGATTATATGCCTAATGTCTCTGTACAGCTGTGCACTGTTTTACAATACTAATCACAAGAATTAAACAACTACAGTGATAACAAACAGCAGCAAGTATATTGGGTAGGACAACATAATATGATTTCTAGAGTTGCAAATATTTGTAATTTTTTATTGTTTTTTGTTAGGACAGAGAGAAATGGAGAAAGGAAGGGAAGATCGGGAGGGGGAGAGGAAGACAGACACCTGCAGACCTGCTTCACTGCCTGTGAAGTGATTCCCCTGCAGGTGGGCAGCCGGGGGTTCGAACCAGGATCCTTAAGTCGGTCCTTGCACTTTGTGCTACGTGCGCTTAACCCCGCTGCACTACCACCCGACTCCCAAATATTTGTCATTTTTGTTGGGTATGTGTTGTGTATGTGTGTGAGAGAGAGAGGTTGGGGGTCAACACACTACTCCTAAACCTATGCAGTTCTACTCTTCAGTCTTATGTTTCTACATATTAATTTTAATGGATAAGAGAGAGAACCAAAACATCATTCTGGCATATGCAAAATTTTGTCTGAAGATTCCTCAGAACATTGGACATGGATCTACCCAAAGAACACAAAAACTTGTATCTAAAAGATCTATGTACACCTATATTTATAGCAGCACTGTTTATAATCATCAAGATTTGGTTGGGGGGAACCCATGTTTCCAGTAACAGATGAGTTAATAAGGATGTTTTGGTCTATATACAATAAGGAATACTATGCCACTGCAAGAACTGATGAGAATTTCTCTTTTGCTACAGTTTCAACATAATGCACCAGGATCATGTTAAATGAAATAAGCCAAAGGGGGAAAGATATATACCAGGCGATCCCACTCATAGATGGAACATAAGAAACAAGGCAATGGGAAATGCACAGTGAAAAATATAATTAGTGAAAGTCTACTTCAGCAAATGCAAGGACCCCTACGGGGATGAGGTGGCAGGGAATGGTAGGGAGAAGGGACTCTGGCCTAGAGTAGAGTAAGATGACAATTAGATATAGGGTATAGTTTGCTGATGCCTATCTTGGAGAGAAATGTAACTATACATATCTTGAAAATCAAAACTTCCCGGATTAAACTGGTGAAATTGCAAAAAATCTCATGAGAAAAAGAATGTGTGTGTCGTAACGTTATTACTAAGGCTATTCAGAAAAGAACATACACACTTGGAAGACTGAAGTGCAATCAGTTGCTTCAACCTTTGGCTCCCATCTTAATGTAGACAAGGACACTGTGAATGATTGGGGGAGAGGCAGAATAATGGTAGAAATTGCATTTGAAAAATGTAGCAGTACTGATTCAGTGAACTATTGATTCCATTGGGTTCGCCTGGTAGCCAAGCACCTGAGTGAGAGGTGAGACCTTATTCACCATGGCATCTGGCAGGAAGGGTTACTACAGAAAAAGACATATCCTCCTACAGGTGTGATATAACATAGGGTACAGAAATACCTCCATCTATAACAAAGAATCCTTGGTTACTTTGCTTAACTTGTGGAATGGTGCTGTATTAACCCATTGCTTAATAGGGAGCTGTCTACTGTTATAAACTGAGGGCCAGCAATAATATATGTCTTTTGGGGGAGTTCAGTATATAGCAGTAATTGCTGATCTAATGTCTAATATAAGTGTCTGTGAGACCAATTTCTTCCATCTGAAACCTCTAGAGAACTTATGTTCATCATTGGATGTAGAGAGATTCAGGGAAGTATAAGCAAAAGTTGCTACAGCTTAATATAAGAGTGCCTGCTGTCTCACAATATGTTTTTTATTTTATTTATTGGGGATTTAAGGATTTATATTAAATACAGTTGTTACCTGTGTAAAATTTCTCAGTTTTCTGCAAAAGATTCTCATTTTCATTCTAGGTCCCCTCTCCACCATTATGGACCAGGAGCTGAAAGCTTCCCCTACCTGTCCCCCAGACCCTCCCGGAGTTCTTTACTTTGGTGGAATATACCAAACTTAGTACAAGATCTGCTTTGTTTCCCTTTCTGTTATTTCTCATCTTCTGTCTGTGATTGAGATCATCCCATATTTATCCTTCTCTTTCTGACTTCTCTCACTTAGCATGGTGCCTTCAATCGTCACACAAGATGAGCTGAAGAAGCGATAGTAATAACAAATGCTGGGGAGATGGAGGGACAAATGAACCCTCCTGCACTGCTGATGGAAATGTAAATTGATCCAACCCCTCTGGAGAGCAGTCTGGAGAAGAAGTCTCAGAAGGGTAGAAATGGACCTACCCTATGAACTGGAAATCTCTCTCCTGGGAATATATCCTACGGAAACAAACACACTCATCCCAAAAGATGTTGTATACATATGTTCACAATTTGGCTTTAGACTTTTGTAGGAGGAAGCCCCATTTAAATTGGGTTAATTTCTTTTTTTTTTTAATTTTTTATTTAAGAAAGGATTAGTGAACAAAAGCATAAGGTAGGAGGGGTACAACTCCACACAATTCCCAACACCCAATCCCCATAACCCACCCCCTCCCCTGATAGCTTTCCCATTCTCTATCCCTCTGGGAGCATGGACCCAGGGTCGTTGAGGGATGCAGAAGGTAGAAGGTCTGGCTTCTGTAATTGCTTCCCCGCTGAACATGGGCGTTGACTGGTCGGTCCATACCCCCAGTCTGCCTCTCTCTTTCCCTAGTAGGGTGTGACTCTGGGGAAGCTGAGCTCCAGGACACATTGGTGGGGTCTTCAATCCAGGGAAGCCTAGCCAGCATCCTGGTGGCATCTGGAACCTGGTGATTGAAAAGAGAGTTAACATATGAAGCCAAACAATTTGTTGAGCAATCATGGATCCCAAGCTTGGAATAGTGGAGAGGAAGTGTTAGGGAGGTACTCACTGCAAACTCTAGTGTAGTCCTGCTTTCAGGTATATATTTTGCAGTAGTTTATGGATACATGTGCACATAAGCTCTCTCTCACAGAAACTGGTGTATATCTAGGTTATGGGACTTTGTTAGAAAGTGAACTACCTGAGATGAAATTAGAGTGTACTATTAAAGGAAAGGTCTCACCCGAGTAATGAAGCTGAAGGGTTGTCATTCCACACGTGAAGTCTCTGGATACATTCTGAGGTGAAGCATGTTGAGGTGGCAATCGTTGCTTTGGTTAGGTTGTGATCGGCAGATGCAATGTTATTTGGTTTGGATTGGGAGATGCATACGGGAAAGTGGGCCCTATCCAAGGGTTCCAGGACTGGGGGAAGTAGGGGCTCTATAGTGAAGATGTGAGGTTCCTGCTGTCTTAGGGTTCAAAAAGACACTCAATAGTTATTATTATCATCACATTATTTGTTAATTGGGTTAACTTTGAAAAGTCCCTTTGTTATGGTTTGCTGGACAGTACCCAGTATCTTGTATATAGCTGTGCTATTGGAAGCTTCTAATCTACTTGGTCTAGGCTTTTGAGAGAGTCCGCATATCAAATACATAGCCTATATATTAAAAAGATTCAGTTTGTCTTTTGAGAAACTTTGAGACATACAATTGATTTCCCCCTCTCATATTAATTAGCTACTGATTTATATGTCTACATTTTGATAGGATTGTACATAAACACCATTCCCACCACCAAAGGACTGTGACCCATCCCTCCCGCCCACTCCCACCCCCCACTGGCCCAGGAAGCTACATGCCTACCCCTCACCACTGGGTTTTTACTTTGGTGCCCTACTTACAGTTTGGGCAGGTCCCGCTTTTAGTTTCCCTTTCAGATCTTCTTAGTCAGCTTCTGTTGATGAGTGGGATCATCCCATACTCATCTTTATCTTTCTGACTTAGTTCACTTAACATAATTCCTTCTAGCTCTGTCCAAGATGGGTCAGAGAAGGTGGGTTCATTGTTCTTGATAGATGCATAGTATTCCATTGTGTATATATACCACAGCTTTCTCAGCCACTCATCTGTTGTTGGGCACCTGGGTTGCTTCCAGGTTTTAGCTATTATGAATTGTGCTGCTATGAACATAGGAGTACACACCTCTTTTTGGTTGGGTGTTATGGAGTCCTTGGGGTATAACCCCAGGAGAGGAATTATTGGGTCGTATGGAAGGTCCATGTCTAGCCTTCTGAGAGTTTTCCAGACTGCTCTCCACAGAGGCTGTACCAATTTACATTCCCACCAGCAATGTAAAAGGGTTCCTCTGTCCCCACATCCTCTCCAGCATTTGTTGCTGCTGTCCTTTTTGATGTATGCCATTCTTACAGGAGTGAGGTGGTATCTTAGTGTTGTCTTGATTTGCATTTCTCTGATAATCAGTGACCTAGAGCAGTTTTTCATATGTTTGTTAGCCTTTTGGATCTCCTCTGTAGTGAATGTTTTGTTCATTTCCTCTGCCCATTTTTGGATGGGGTCATTTGCTTTTTTGCGGCTAAGTTTGCTGAGCTCTTTATATATTTTGGTGATTAGTTTCTTGTCTGATGTCTGGCATGTGAAGATCTTCTCCCATTCTGTGAGGGGTCTCTCTGTTTGTTTAATAGTTTCTTTGGATGTGCAGAAGCTTTTCAATTTGATGTAGTCCCATTGGTTTGTTTCTGCTTTGGTCTTCCTTGCAATTGGGTTTGATTCATCAAAGATGTCCTTGAGGTGTATGTGGGAAAGTGTTTTACCAATGTTTTCCTCTAAGTATTTGATTGTTTCTGGTCTGACATCTAGGTCTTTGATCCATTTGGAGTTGATTTTTGTTTCTGGTGAGATAAAGTGGTTCAATTTCATTCTTCTGCATGTTTCAACAAATTGGGTTAATTTCTAAACAGCGGTGATAATAGCCTTACATAAAATTTTCAAAAGGGAATAAGATGCCCACTGGACTCACAACAGTTTAAAAGATAGTGGGTTTATTTTAACACTGTAAGTACTTAGAAGACAGTAGTTCTTTCCTGACTGTGTCAGTGATAAGAGTTTTTCTTGATTTATGAGATAACTTTCAGGAATTTAAAAAAGGTGTCATGGCTTTGCCCTCTAGGTAGGACAACGACCCTTCCCCTTATTGTAAGTTCCTCTGTGAATATTTGTACAAATCAATTGTTTTGTTATCCATGTAATGTCATATTTATTCTCATAGACAAAGAATACAATAAGCATTCCTGTCTTTTGAAACAAGAACAGAAGTATCTATAACATTAGCAACACCCAATTCCAAAAGCGCAACAAAAATCACAATCTTTATCATAAGTGTGTACTATATAGCTATATGATAAATTAGAAACTATTCACAGATTCTAATTAGCAGTGTAGTGACTGTAATTTTATTATTGTTAGCTATATAAATGTAGGGAGGTTATATATAATGACTTCTACCTTTCATGTTCTAGAGTTTATACAAAAAGCTTACTCCCCCAGTGTTATATGTATGTTATGCATATACACATTGCAATGATCTGGGCTGATGGAAAGGTAGATATTGAGATGGAGACACGTCAGCTACGAAAATGTAGGGTCAACAGAGAAAGTTAATTACCAAGAGAATATCTCTACTTATGATGTTGCTGCTAAGTGAACACGCTAAAGACAAGTATTAATAGAAATTGACCAAGTTGTGTGAAAGGCTTAAGCTAATTTAAAACTAACAGGCTGTTTGACAATATACTTCTGTAATATGGTTTAAAATTGGGCCTAAATTGGGTCAGAATTGAGACACTTTGTTGAGTCTTCACTCATGGTACTGACATTTCCTCCAGGTCTCGGTTAACTAGTCTCATGAATTTCAATCTTAAGCAGTTTGTGTCATTGCTAACTGAATTTGGATGCTTATATTGCTTTAATGTGGACTTCTCCAATAAAAATATAGTATCTTTCCCAACTACAGGAGTGATGAAGCAGGGATATAGAAGTCTCTCTGTTTCTCTGTCTCTCTGTCTCCCTTTCTCCCCTCTCAACTTCTGTCTCTGTCCAATAATACATAAAAATATAGTGTCATGTGCAGCTGGCTTGAGTGGTAAAAGTAAAACCTCTCAGCTGAAGTTAGCTCTCTTAATGTATGAATTGAATATCGCGTCCAGGTATTTGGATAACATACCAGGCTCAGGCATTACTCAGGACCTTTGGTCACAGGTGGAACTTTCCTCTCAGAAAAGACAACTTTTCTTCCCTAAGGATTTCAAAACAACCTCAAGAGTTTGTAAGATTTGGGATATCTAGAGGTAAAACACCTTCTATCACTCAGAAATGGAGTATAGACAAGTGACTCTGTGTGTGCTTGTGTATGTATGTATGTATGTATGTATGTATGTATGTGTTTGAAGGTTGTTTCAATGTAACTTTAGGCAAATTAGAAACAAAACTGTACGAAAAAGAACTCTCTGGTCACTTGTGCCTTTAAACTCTAGGCATGAACTGGTGAATCATATAATTAAAATGACAAATCTTCGTGATTGTATTAAGATGTAGATAAATCATTTATCCCTTTTGTGGGGTAGTGGTAATGGGTTACAGTATAGTAATTGACACATGAGTAGTTTTTTTTAGAAAAGAAAAAACTTTATTTAATCATACCAATTTACTTTCAATCAATAATCAGTAACATTTCCTTTTTTAATTATTATTTATAAAAAGGAAACACTGACAAAACCATAGGATCAGAGGGGCACAACTCCACACAATTCTACCCACCAGAACTCTGTATAACATCCCCTCCCCTGATTGCTTTCCTATTCTTTATCCCTCTGTGAGTATGGACCCAGAACCATTGTGGGATGCAGAAGGTGGAAGGTCTGGCTTCTATAATTGCTTCACCTCTGAACATGGGTGTTGGCAGGTTGATCCATACTCCCAGTCTGTCTCTCTCTTTTCCTAGTGGGGCAGAGCTCTGAGGAGGTGGGGCTCCAAGACACAGTAGTGGGGTCAGCTGCACAGGGAATTCAGGTTGGCATCATGGTAGCATCTGCAACCTGGTGGTTGAAAAAGAGTTAAGATATAAAGTAGAGCAAATCACTGATTAATCATGAACCTAAAGGCAAGAATATTGCAAATGAAGATTTGGGGTTTCTGATTCTGGAAAAAGTTAGTATATGTATTTTAGGTATATTCCAAGGGGCCCATGGCTTTACTAATTTTTGCCTGAGCCTCACATCTAATATGCAGCTGGTCCCAAGTTATTGTATGGGGAGATGGTATCATCTTGGGAAAAAGGACTAAAGAGTTAGATCAGGGAAGAGACCGACTCCCGAATATGGGAAAGGTTTATACATATTGTTAACCGTAAACCCCATCAATTTGATCTGGGGCCCATATTCAGCACAGGAGCCTATGTAATCTCTGCATCCCTGTAGGTCTGAGCTTGCATTCTGAGGTCATGTCTAGGGACATTCCAGGCTGCACTAATTTCAGAACCCATCTTCCTTGGGTGGAAGGTAGAGTGTGTTATCCAACCTACCTTCAGAGAATGGAACAGTCTCTATCATTGTTGATCCACATTGAGGGTAAAGTCCTATAGGGGCCCACAAAGAGGTTCATTATGTTGTTCCTGATGGAGATGACAGTGACAGTAGCAAGAGGGATCTGTTTGAGATCTAGGACCATCATGTCTGTGTGGGAATCCCAGGACTCCCTGGGTAGGGCCCCAAATGATAAGTAAATGATAAAGCAGATCCTTACAATGGGATTTTCAAAGTTAACCCAATTGCCAAATAATTTGGTTATAGAAATAACTATCTCTTGCCTTCTTCAATCTTCCCCCTTTCACAATAAAGCCCGTATTTATTCCAGTGGAACCTCTAGGGTGGGGCTCACTTTCTTGCATTCTTTTCTCAATCCATACCAATTGATACAGCATCTGCTGATCCCAACTTAATGAATGTAACCAGTATATTTTGGCATATTTCACTTTGGACTATGTCCAGATATGTCAGACATAAGATGTCAACTCTTCAGCTTCATTACTTTGGTGAGAATTTTCCTAGCTCAA
The DNA here is from genome assembly GCF_950295315.1 of Erinaceus europaeus. NCBI lineage: Eukaryota > Metazoa > Chordata > Mammalia > Eulipotyphla > Erinaceidae > Erinaceus > Erinaceus europaeus. The sequence continues at coordinate 58,260,717 of NC_080185.1, read as the reverse complement.
AGGACTCCTTAAATCCATTTCAGGTGGTGCACTTCCTAACAGGAACTAGATATAGACCAGGTCCCATGAGATAGGGCATATGTACACATGTTAGGGCAAAATATATATATTAAAGCAAAAGTAAACAATAGTTTTCCATGAGTCAATACATGCAGCAAGCAAGTAGAAAGACCTAAAAAGATACCATAAAGTACCTAATCAAATAGTTTCTACTTAGACATAGATACCCTCTTCACCGACTTCCTATTACACTTCCCTCAGTCACTCCAAAGCTAACCTTGTCAGACAAAGTAAGGACTACTTTATTTAATTTAAAGTCCATTGTGTCAGAGATGAGAATGGCTGTTCCTGCCCTTTTTATGTGGTCCATTAGCCTGTATGATAGTTTTCCATCCATTCACATTAAGTATGTGTTTGTCTTATTGGGTCAGGTGGGATTCTTGCAAGAAGCATATGGTTGGGTTAAGTTTTCTGATCCATCCTCTTACTCTGTGCCTTTTAATGTGTGAGCTTAAGCCATTGAAATTTACTGATATTATGGATTTAAAGTATTGAAGTGTCAACAATTTTTATTATCTCTGATATATGGCATATATTATGGTGATGTTCTTGTGTATAGGAGGTCTGTTAAAACCTCTTTCAGGGCAGCTTTGGTGATAGTTGCTTCTTTTAACTGTTGTCTGTCTGAGAAGGTTTAGATCCCTCCATCTAGTTTGAATGAAAGTCTAGCAGGATATATTATCCTTGGTTGAAACCCTTTTTCATTGAGGGCTTAATAGATATCTTGCCATTTACTTCTGGATTTTAGGGTTTGAGTGGAGAAGTCTGCTGATAGTCTTATGGGTTTTCCCCTGTATGTGACTTTTTGTTTATCTCTTGCAGCCTTTAGGATCTTTTCTTTGTCCTACTTCTTTTCATTGTAACTATGATGTGTCTTGGTGTCTTCAGGTCTGGGTTGATTCTGTTTGGGACTCTCTGGGACTCTTGAATCTTAATGTCCTTTTGTTGTTTAGGGCTATTATTTCCTCTAGGATGTTTACTTCCCCTTCTTCTCTTTCTTCCTCTTGTAGGCCAATTATACAAATGTTACTTATTTTGAGATCATCCCATATGTCTCTCTTTTTATTTCAGTGTCTCTCAATCTCTTTTTTCTTTTAGCTTTTTTAACTCTTTCTTAGTTTTCTCTAACTCATCCTCTGTCTGGATAATTCTGTTTTCTGCTTCTGTTAGTCTGCTTTCCCTTTCCTCAGCTTCTTTCTTCATTTCAGTTATAGTATTAGCTTGTTCTGCTAATTGGCTTTTTAGTTCATCTATTTCAGCTTTCAGTTCTCTACTTGCCTCAAGGTAACTAGTATTTTCCTTGAGGTTCTCCTCTGTTGTTTCCCTAATTCTGATAGCCCTTTCCTCCATAGTTGTCTTCATTTCAGTGATTATTAGGTTTATTATTTCCTGTATACTTTTCTTATCTTTGGTTACTTATGACTGATTTGGAGTTTCTCCTGGGCTCCTGTCCTGACTCATTTTGGTAACAGTTTTATTTGCTTTTGATTTAGCCATTTTTTATTAATGTGTTTTGTATTTTTTCTGTTCTGTCAATCTTCAATTGTTGTGCTTTGAGTACAAGCCACGCTATACTAAAGTCTTTTCACACATGCAATCATAAAACTCAGAAATTACAACAATAATAACTGAAGCAAGGATTGATGCAGATCAACTAATATCAGTTACCCAAACAATATCTCCAGTCCAAGAAAAAGATAAAGAAGAGAAATATTGCAAAGCAAGAATAGACAATTATGCAAATCTACTGTCCACTATAATTTCTAAGAATAGCAAGAAGAGAAAGGAAAGAAGAAAAGAGAGCTAGAAATACACACATACACACACACAGAGAGAGAGAGGCCAATCTGAGTCAAATTTCTACCACAAAATAATTCACAAACGAGTTTCAGTGAATTCAGAAAGCAAAAGAAGGAAGAAGGAAAAAAAAGAGCAGTGAAAGGAAAGAGATTTTTTTTAATTAGCTAGGAGGAGAGAAAAAGGAGGGTGGAGGGAAAAGGGAGAGAGAAACAAGTTCCTCCCACAATAGATAGGACACCTAGTCACCTATCAGTGGAAAAAGCAACAACAGTTAATTTTGGCCAATCTGAAGAGGAGATAAAAGGGACACTAGTATATAATAATAGTAATAATAAAATAAAATAGAGTAAAAATCCCTAGCAGTCAGTTTGCAGTTTAAACCACACCAGATTGGTTGCACTCAGCCTGGTCCCATTCCTAAATGAAGCAAAGACAATTATAAGAAGTATCAAAAAAAAAAAAAAAAAAAACTCCAGCTAGTCTTTCCCAGGTTGGGCTAAGGCCCTGATTGGTCAGGTATTCTGTCACTCAAATAGAGCTCTAGCCCCCTTCAAAAAGAAAAAGGCTTGGAATGACACCCCTGCTGAACCATGAATCTTGCTATAGAAAATAGCTCCACAGGAAGCCTTCTAGGAGAAGCTGGCCAGCCCATGGGGCTGGTTCTAGGGTTGGGGGAGAAGAGTGAGTTCAGAAATAGTCAAGCCATTGATTTTCCTTTCTTTGTCCTTTTGGCTTCTGTTTGCCAGCCCAAGACTTGGTTATAGGACTCTTTTTTGTTGTCACCCTGGTCCCCCCTTGTTCACCCTTTTACGGATGGCTCAGATATCCTACCCTCTCCAGAGAATCCCAGGTTGTAAGCTGCTTCTTTTTGGAGCTCACACCAGGTGTTGTCTCCAAGTAGCCATCTTGGCTCTGCCCCCTGAGAAAAATGAACTTAGTAACCTAGGCACTAAATATTAATTTCATGGATCAAGAAGTTAATGATGCAGTGTTAAATTTAGGAATTACACCTTTTATAACTGTGGATCACGGGGGCGGATACAAAATGACAATAGCTATAAAGGTCATGTTCTTTCTATTTCTAGGGATGCATTGGATCGACCTTCTCATGGTGCATCCTGTGAGTACCCATTTATTGGGGAAACTGACAATCCTTCCTAGCCGACTGAATCCACATGAATCCCAGTCACTTTCAAAGCCAGCAACAAGCAGACATCAGGCTCAACCTGACGCTGTTGACTGGCTACGGAAGAAGAGCAAACACTAGAAGAAGAAGGAGATAAGTTTTTTTTTTTTTTTTTTTTTACCAAAGTAAAAATCTCTGGGTGGAGGGTGAGGGTAGATGTTCAGATTCACGGGGGTGGGGGTGGGGAATGGGACACAGACCTTTGGTAGTGGGAATGGTATAAATATACACTCCAATATATATATATATATAGACTCTGATGGGTGCTGAGTCTGTTATCATCAACAGAATCCTAAATTTCTTCTTGTGTATTTTATAGTTTTCATAATAAGCATATACACAATGTTTTAATAAAGAAATATGTTTATTTGCAAAAAATAAAGATATTCAGGGTTTCTAAATAAAAAGGTTCATCCAGAATTAGTGCTGATTGAAATGACCACGTAATTTTGAGAATCTCAGTGTTTTTGTTTTGTTTTTGTTCTATTATGCTAAAGATTTAGCAATTTTGAAGGGGACTTATAAATCTGTATTGGTGTGTTTTTTTTAGGTGGAATGTTAAAGGTTTTAACGCATTGAAACTCATTCTGGCTTTGGACCAACCTCCCCCTTCAAAGAAAACATAGTAACTTCTTGGGTACATATGCTTGTTTACTTGTAGTAAATGTATAAAGCCTACTTGAGGAAATACACTTTAAAAGGCCAAATTGTATAGGTTTAGCTTTAAGATATATTAATTTGTTACTTACTCTTCTATAAACAACTATTAAAGGCCAGTGTTTTTATTATAGTTTTGTAAAGCAACACTAATATAAATTTTAAAAAAGAACTCTCCTGGGGCCGGGTGGTGGCACACCTGGTTGAACACACATAGCAGTCCCCACCTGCAGAAAGAAAGTTTCACAAGGTAAAGAAGCAGTGTTGTCAGAGAAGTTGGGTTCATTGTTTTTGATAGCTGCATAGTATTCCATTGTGTATATATACCACAGCTTTCTCAGCCACTCATCTGGTGTTGGGCACCTGGGTTGCTTCCAGGTTTTAGCTATTATGAATTGTGCTGCTATGAACATAGGAGTACACACATCTTTTTGGTTGGGTGTTATGGAGTCCTTGGGGTATAACCCCAGGAGAGGAATTACTGGATCATATGGAAGGTCCATGTCTAGCCTTCTGAGAGTTTTCCAGACTGCTCTCCACAGAGGCTGTACCAATTTACATTCCCACCAGCAATGTAAAAGGGTTCGTCTGTCCCCACATCCTCTCCAGCATTTGTTGCTGCTGTCCTTTTTGATGTATGCCATTCTTACAGGAGTGAGGTGGTATCTTAGTGTTGTCTTAATTTGCATTTCTCTGATAATCAGTGACCTAGAGCAGTTTTTCATATGTTTGTTAGCCTTTTGGATGTCCTCTGAGGTGAATGTTTTGTTCATATCCTCAGCCCATTTTTTGGATGGGGTCATTTGCTTTTTTGGTGCTAAATTTGCTGAGCTCTTTAACAGAAGCTGACTAAGAAGATCTGAAAGGGAAACTAAAAGCAAGACCTGATCAAATTGTAAGTAGGGCACCAAAGTAAAAACCCAGTGGTGAGGGGTAGACATGCAGCTTCCTGGGCCAGTGGGGGGTGGGAGTGGGTGGGAGGGATGGGTCACAGTCCTTTGGTGGTGGGAATGGTGTTTATGCACACTCCTAGCAAAATGTAGACATATAAATCAGTAGTTAATTAATATGAGAGGGGGGAAATCAATTGTATGTCTCAAAGTTTCTCAAAACACTAACTGAATCTTTTTAATATATAGGCTATGTATTTGATATGCAGACTCTCTCAAAAGCCTAGACCAAGTAGATTAGAAGCATCCAATAGCACAGCTATATACAAGATACTGGATACTGTACAGCAAACCATAACAAAAGGACTTTTCAAAGTTAACCCAATTACCAAATAATATGATGATAATATTAACTATCGATTGTCTTTTTGAACCCTAAGACAGCAGGAACCTCACATTTCCACTATAGAGCCCCTACTTCCCCCAGTCCTGGAACCCTTGGATAGGGCCCACTTTCCCGTATGCATCTCCCAATCCAAACCAAATAATATTGCATCCGCCGATCACAACCTAACCAACGCAACGATTGCCACCTCAACATGCTTCACCTCAGACTGTATCCAGAGACTTCACGTGTGGAATGACAACCCTTCAGCTTCATTACTCAGGTGAGACCTTTTCTTTTATAGTACACTCTAATTTCATCTCAGGTGGTTCACTTTCTAACAAAGTCCCATAACCTAGATATACACCAGTTTCTGTGGGAGAGAGCTTATGTACACACGTATCCATAAACTACTGCAAAATATATACCTGAAAGCAGAAGTACACTAGAGTTTGCAGTGAGTACCTCCCTAACACTTCCTCTCCACTATTCCAAGCTTGGGATCCATGATTCCTCAACAAATTGTTTGGCTTCATATGTTAACTCTCTTTTCAATCACCAGGTTCCAGATGCCACCAGGATGCTGGCCAGGCTTCCCTGGATTGAAGACCCCACCAATGTGTCCTGGAGCTCAGCTTCCCCAGAGACACACCTTACTAGGGAAAGAGAGAGGCAGACTGGGAGTATGGACCGACCAGTCAGCCCATGTTCAGCAGGGAAGCAATTACAGAAGCCAGACCTTCTACCTTCTGCAACCCTCAATGACCCTGTGTCCATGCTCCCAGAGGGATAGAGAATGGGAAAGCTATCGTGGGAGGGGGTGGGTTATGGGGATTGGGTGGTGAGAATTGTGTGGAGTTGTACCCCTCCTACCTTATGTTTTTGTTCACTAATCCTTTCTTAAATAAAAAATTTAAAAAAAGAAGCAGTATTGTAAGTGTCTCTCTGTCTCTCTGCCTCTCTATCTCCCTTTACCCTCTCAATTTCTGGCTGTCCCTGTGTAGGGCATTAAGCCAGCTACCCCTGCTCCACCCTGCGTTCCTGATACTATGGCCTATTTACATAATCACTGTTTTGCCTGAAAGATTCCCACCCATTCCATTCCTTTGATCTATCTTCTTTCTACCTGGAGACACTCCCTGCCTGCAGGGTAACAATCCCACCAGTTAAAACCCTCGCAACACTTGCTAAGGAAGTTTCCATGTTCCCAGACCTTTTTTTTTTTTTTTTTTTTTTTTGCCTTTCTCCACCCTCTTTCCTAGCCATTTCGGTTTATGACTTGCCACTTCCAGTTCTATCCTATAAAAGCGTTGTCTCTCTGATCAATAAAGACATTACATTACCACTCCACCATGAGTTCAAGACTCTCTCTCTCCTGCATCACTGAGTGAGTAGCAGCCCAGGCTGGCTCCAGTCCAGTACTCTCCAACCCAGAGAGCACACACCCAGGAAGAGGCACCCCCAGGATAGCCCGGCATCTATACAATAAATAAAGATAATATAGGAGAGTTTTTTTTTAAATCTCTTGTAAAGGAAAAAAATGAAAATCATTTTAAATTACATCAATACACTCTTAATTTCTTAATTGGAAGACAGTGGAGTGTGATTCCTAGTTTTTGCTATGTTAGGAGGGTCTTTGCTATCCAATGTTTTGTGTAGTATAAAATAAATGGTTTTTGTAGTATAAAATTCATAGGTTTTTTTTTCATTCTCTGATAAATGTTGTTGGGATTTTGACTGGAATTACACAGATTCTATATATTGTACTCTATCCATAACAAAGCTTACCCTCAGAAGAAACTATTCAACCAGAGCCTAACCAGCTGGAGTTTTTATAATATCCAAACTGACATGAGAAAATGAAATACCCAATCTATCTAGCTATTTTTATCTATGTGGGAGAAGAGTCACTCTTTTCTATGATGGAGGAAAAGATAGAGAAGTAATTATGAAATTCACAGCTCAAAGGCATAGACTAAATAAAAGACTGAGACCTGATCAGAAAAACTATAGAATGTTTCCAGCCTACTCCAAATAAAGGCTTAATTACAACAGTTCTATCTACCCAGCATATTACATCTGACTATAAAGAGTCATTAGAAAGCATACTGAGAAGGAAAAACACAATCTGAAGAAACAAGGCAAGCAGCAGAATTAGAGATATAATTGAATGCTATAATTATCAGACCAAAAAATGTAAAATCCCTACTTAATATACTAAGAATAAAGCAGACAGCATGCAAGTACAGAAGGTTAGTCTAAACAGAAAAATTGAAATTCTTAAAAAACATATAAAATTAATGTTCACAATTTTAAATGTACTTTATAGTAAATTAGACAAACCCATAGTAACTACAAGAAATAAAGCAGAGACATGTAGAAAAAAAATCAAGAAAATGAGGTAATTACCAGGGAAAATAATCTAAATCAAGAAATAAATAAAAACATATGGGAAAAGAAACAAATGTAGGGGGCCAGGAATTGGTTCACCTGGTTAAGTGCACATATTACAGTGCACAAGGACCCAGATTCAAGCCCCTGGTCCCCACCCATGGTGGGGGGAAGCTTCACAAGTGATAAAGCAGGGCTACAGGTGTCTCTTTCTCTCCTTCTTTCTCTATCTTCCCCTCCCAACTCTATGTTTCTGTCCAATAATAAATAAAAATATTTAAAAAAACAAATGTAAAATAATCAAGAAACAAACAAAATAAATTGAATAGTAGAAAGTTCCATCCATTAATAATTAGTCTGTATGCCAGCAAAGGTCACCTAAATGAAAACCAGTGGAAACATAAGGAAAAAAGAAACACAAATATAAAAATAACCATAAAAATAGAATGACATAAAGTCCCATGTGTTAATAATAAGATAAAATGTGAATAGTGTGACTTCAGTAATCAAAAGACAGAGTGGTTAGATTTGTAAAAAGTGGCATGATACATCCATACTATGTATACAAGAAAATCTTTTTTAAAATTTTATTTATTTATTATTTATTTATAAAAAGGAAATACTGACAAAACCATAGGATAAGAGGGGTACAACTCTACACAATTCCCACCATCAGAACTCTGTATCCCATCTCCTCCTTTGATAGCTTTCCTATTCTTTAACCCTCTGGGAGTATGGACCCAAGGACATTGTGGGATGCAGAAGGTGGAAGATCTGGCTTCTGTAATTGCTTCCCCACTGAACATGGGCATTGACAGGTCTATCCATAAGAAATTCTTATCAGCTGTTAAGATAGTCACAGGCTCAGTGAAAGGTTGAACAAAGTTGTTGCAGGTAATAATAAGGAGGAAAGAACTGGAATGGCTATTCTCACATATGGAAAAAAAAAAGATAGTGATGCAAAATAAAACTGGTAAGCAACAGGGACAGATACTACATAAAGATCAATAGTTAATCAATCCATGAATAAAATATGAAGGCCACCAACATATATGGACCCAAAATGTGTACACCCAAATACGCAAAATAATTATTAGCAAAAGGGAATGTATACACATTGACAGCAACGCAAAATTAGTAAGAAGTCTCAGTATACCACTTATGGCAAAGGACAGACCAACCAGATGAAATATTTATAAGTAAATAATGATCTCATATTGAGTAACTGATGAAACTAACTTAATAGATACATACAGAAACCTCCATACACAAAGAACTGAATATACATTCATCTCAAGTATAAATGGAGTTCTTTTTTTTTTTTTTTCCTCCAGGGTTATTGCTGGGCTCGGTGCCTGCACCATGAATCCACCGCTCCTGGAGGCCATTTTTCCCCCTTTTTGTTGCCCTAGTTGTTGCAGCCTCGTTGCGGTTATTATTGCCATTTTTGACGTTGCTTTATTGTTGGATAGGACAGAGAGAAATGGAGAGAGGAGGGGAAGACAGAGAGGGGGAGAGAAAGACAGACACCTGCAGACCTGCTTCACCGCCTGTGAAGCGACTCCCCTGCAGGTGGGGAGCCGGGGGCTCGAACCGGATCCTTACGCCGGTCCCTGCGCTTTGCGCCACGTGCGCTTAACCCACTGCGCCACCGCCCGACTCCCTCAAGTATAAATGGAGTTCTATCAATAATAGGCTATATTGAAAGATGAAAGCTATCTTAACAAGTCCATGAAGATTGAAATGATAAAAATGTAAAAATGATATAGAAAAACATCAAATCTAATTTTACTAGCACACTTTATTACCTTTATTTATTGACTTTATTACTTTATTTATTGGATAGAGACATCCAGAAACTGAGAAGGTATAAGGAGATAGCATGAAAGACAGAGAGACCTGCAACACTACTTTACCACTCTCAAAGCTTTCCCCCTGAAAGTGAGGACTGGGGGATCAAACCCGGGTAATTGTGCATTGTAACATGTGCATTCAACAAGGTGCGCCACCCACAACCCAGCCCCAAAGCTCAAATTTTTCTATCATTATAAAGAAACATAGTATCTCTCTTGAAGACACATTGTGTGTGTGTGCTTGTGTGTATCGAGGTCATTCTAAATACCTTATACTATATTTTCACATGCTTAAATATACACCCATTACTGTTTTTTATTTATTTATTTTTTTAATACTTTTTTTTAATATTTATTTTACTTATTTTTTCCCTTTTGTTGCCCTTATTGTTTTATTGTTGTAGTTATTATTGTCATCGTTGTTGGATAGGACAGAGAGAAATGGAGAGAGGGAGGGGAAGACAGAGAGGAGGAGAGAAAGATAGACACCTGCAGACCTGCTTCACCGCCTGTGAAGCGACTCCCCCGCAGGTGGGGAGCCGGGGTTCGAACCGGGATCCTTATGCTGGTCTTTGGAAGAATGGATACTGGGGAAAGTACAAAATAAAAATTATTGTCTATTTTTAAAAAATAATAATTGGAATGCCAACTTCCAAGGTGGAGCTATCATGACCTAGAATTGCTGGTAAAGAAAGGAACATTAATATCTGAAGATTAGTGATTGCATATAGATATCAGGAGCAGAAGGAGGAGAGAAAAACTCAAGTAGAAATGTAGCACTGTACTGGCAGCAGGCTCTATATTTACAGTAGCTTTAAAGCCATCTGGGAGATATAAGGGCCCATGCACACTGCTCAGGAACCAAGTAGCTTAAGAAATGGAGCTTGACTGGGGCCCTAATCAGGGAGTCCTGAGATTCCAAAACAGACATGATGGACCTAGAACTCGAATAAATCCCTCTCTCCATTGTTACCAGTCATCTATATCAGGAACGACATAATAGACCCCTTTGTGGACCCCCAATAGGACCTTGCCCTCAACTTGGATCAACAATGGTAGAGAATGTTCCATCCTCTGAAGGGAGGCTGGATAACATACTCTATGCTACACCTGAGGAAGATGGTTCAATATTGGGGCAACCTGGAATGTTCCTACTCATGACCACAGAATGTGAGCTCAGATCTACAGGGATGCAGAGGTCACATAGGCTCCTAAGATAATTATGGGTCCCAGATCACATCAAATCGACGGGGTTTACAGTCAACACTATTTATACACCTTTCCCATATTAAGGAGCTACTCTTTTCCCTGATCCAGCGTTCTGGTCCTTTTTCCAGCCATGACATCATCTCCCCAGACAATAACTTGGATCCACTGGCATATAATAATTCAGGCTCAGGGAAAAAAATAAAACTAGTATAGCCAAAGGCCTTTTGGAATTTAACTAAAATATGCTTACTAGCCATCTACAAAATGGAGGACCTCCCAACTCTTCATCTGCACGATTCCAGCCTTTAGGTCCATGATCGGTCAGCAATTTGTTTGGCTTTGTATGTTAACTCTCTTTCAACCACCAGGTTCCAATGCTAGCATGATGCCAACCAGACTTCCCTGGACAGACAACCGCACCAATGTGTCCTGGAGCTCCCCTTCCACAGAGCCCTGCCCCACTAGGGATAGAAAGAAACAGGCTGGGAGTATGGATCAAACTGTGAATGCCCATGTTCAGTGGGGAAGCAATTACAGAAGCCAGACCTTCCACCTTCTGCATCCCATAATGACCTTGGGTCCATAGTCCCAGAGGGATAAAGAATAGGAAAGCTATCAGGGGAGGGGATGGGATACAGAGTTCTGGTGCTGGGAATTGTGTGAAGTTGTACCCCTCTTATCCTATGGTTTAGTCAGTTTCCTGTTTATAAATAAAAAAAATTAAAAAAAAGAAATTGAGTTTGAGGCTGATGTTTAAGAAATGTAGAAGCAATTTATGGCTCTTGTTTTTCAAACATTTTTGTCCTGCTTTCCATCTCACCACTTTTCAGCCACCAAGTTGAAGATGTTACTATGATTCCATCCTGACTTCTCTTGACTTACAATCTCCCCAATGTGTCCCTGAACCTCACCTCTCTACAGAGCCCTACACAACTAGGGAAAGACAGAAACTGGTTGGGGGTATGGATCAACCTGCCAATGCCCAAATCCAGCAGAGAAGCAGTTACAGAAGCCAAACTCCTACCTTCTGCACCCCGGAAACAATTTTGATCCATACTTCCAGAGGGGGAAGTGGTAGGGGAAGTAAATCAGAAGACTCTGTCCCCCATTCCATGAAGACCCAAAGTGTTTGTCACCAGGAATCCTGTCTATATATATAATTTTTATTTATAAAAAGAAAACACTGACAAGAACCATAGGATAAGAGGGGTAAAAATCCACACAGTTACCACCACCAGAATGCTGTATCCCACCCCCTCCCCTGATATCTTTCCTATTGTTTATCCCTCTGGGAGTATGGACCCAGGGTAATTATGAGGTATAGAAGATGGAAGGTCTGGCTTCTGTAATTGCTTCCCCACTGAACATGGGCATTGACAGGTTGATCCATACTCCCAGCCTGTCTCTCTCTTTCCCTAGTGGGGCAGGGCTCTGGGGAAGCAGGGCTCCAGGAGATATTGGTGAGGCCGTCTGCTTAGAGAAGTCAGGTTGGCATCACGGTAGCATCTAGAACCTGGTGGCTGAAAGAAGTGTTAACATACAAAGCCAAACAAATTGTTAACTAATCATGAACCTAAAGGCTGGAACAGTGCAGATGAAGATTTGGGGTTCTCCATTTTGTATATAGTTAGTAGACCTACTTTAGTTATATTCCAAAGGGCCCATGACTATACTAGTGGTTTTTGTTTTGTTGTTGTTGTTGTTGTTGTTTTCTGAGTCTGATATGTGATATGCAGGTGGATCTGAGTTTTTGTCTGGGGAGCTGATGTCACGGCTGGAAAAAGGATCCGAAATCTGGATAAAGGAAGAGAGTGGCTCCCAAATATGGGAAAGGTGTGGAAATATTGTTGACTGTAAACCCCATTGATTTGATCTGATCTGGGGCCCATATTCAGCTTAGGAGCCTATGTGATCTCTGCATCCCTGTAAATCTGAGTTCACATTCTGTGGTCATGAGTAGGAACATTCCCAGCTGCCCCAATATCAGGACACATCTTCCTCAAGTGGAGCAAGTGGAGCATAGAGTATGTTGTCCAGCCTCCCTTCATAGGATGGAACATTGTCTACTGTCTACCGTCTACTGTTGTTGATCCATGTTGAGGACAAGGTCCTTTAGGGGCCCACAGAGGGCTATATTGTGTTTTTCCTGATAGAGGTGACCAGTAAATATGGATAGAGGGATTTATTGGACGTCTAGGCCCACCATGTCTATTTGGGTATCGCAGGACTCCCTGAATAGGGCCCCAGCTGATTGGGTGGCCTGATAATGACTATAGAGTTATCATTAAAGTATGCCAGCCTCTTATCCTTATTAGCTTTTGCAGTCCTTACTTTGATAAGGTTAGTTTCGTAGTGACTGAGGGAAATGTAATAGGAGGTAGGTGAGGAGGTTATCTACTCCTAAGTAGACAATATTTCATTAGGAACTTTATGGTGTCTTTTTAGGTCTTTCTAGTTGTTTGCTGCATATACTGACTCACTGCAGACTACTGTGCATTTTTGCTTTCAGGTATATATTTTGCCCTAAATTATGGATACATGTGAACATATGCTCTATCTCATGGGACCTTGTCTATATCTAGGTTTTGGGACTTTGTTAGGAAGTAAACCACCTGAAATGGAATTAGAGACTCCTATGAAAGGAAAGGTCTCACCCGAATAATGAGGCTGAAGGGTTGACATTCCATGTCTGATGTTTCTGGACACAGTCTGAAGTGAAGCTTGCTGAGGTGGTACCAGTTGCATTGATTAGGTTGGGACTGACAGATGTAATATCATTTGGTATGAAGTAAGAGAAGCATGCAGGAAAGTGAGCCCCACCCTAGAGGTTCTAAGTAGAAACTATTTGATTAAACACTTTATGGTACCTAATACAAAAATTGTCTTTTTTAGGTCTTTCTACTTGCTTGCTGCACTTATTGAGTTACTGCAAACTATTGTGCACTTTTACATTAAGGTATATGTTTTCCCTTAACTTATGAATACATGTCCACATGTGTTCTGTCTCATGGGTCTTGGTCTATATCTAGCTTCTGTAGCTTTGTTAGAAAGTTATCCGCCCGATTTGGAATTGAGGAGTACTATTGGCTAAGAAAGGTCTTGCCATTGTACTGGAACTGAAGTGTTGATATTTCATGCCTGGCATCTCTGGACACAATCCATAGTAAAATGTATTGAGGTGGTACTAGTTGCACTGATTTGGTTGAGCTCAGCAGACACAGTATCAAAGAGTATGGATCAAGAGAATTATGTCGGAAAATGAACCACGCCCCAGAGGTTCCAGATCTGGGAGAAAAATGGTTATTATAGATAATGGGGAAGGTTCCTGCTGCCTTAGAGTTTAAGAAGGCAATAGATTGTTATTATTGTAACCAAGTTATTTGGGAACTTGGATTACTTTGGAAATCTCATGGTTAGGATTTTCTGTATCATACAAGACCTTACACTATTTATGCCATTTAATGCTATTTACATATAGCTGTATCTTATATACTGGCACAAGAAGTTGCTTCTGGTCTCTGAATATGTGCATGGGTTTCTATAATGGCCTTCTCCAATATATTCCTAGTTGTCTCTTTGCTGTATTTTGCTTTGTACTTACCATGAGTATTGTCAAAGTTACAAAATCTACAACAGTATTTTTTTCAGTTGGCCTTGGTTCACCAATGTTTGATTGTATTGCTGTATCCATCTTTCTCTCCCCTTTCCTGTGTGTATGTTTTTCCCTATTGTGTTATTCCTGGTTCGATTCTATTATAGATGCCATCGTTAAAAGTTGGAGTTCCTTTGTGTCTAGTTTTCATTTTGGATTTCTTTCAATAATCCTTGCAAAACAGGATTTGCAGTGGTAAGCCCTTCAGCTACTGAATGTTTAAAAAGATCTTTGCTTCTTCATACTTGAGAGATAATATGGCAGGATAGAGTATTTGTGGCTGGTAATTCTTATCTTTTAGTACACTGAATATATCATTCCATTCTTTCCATGCATCTAGTGTTTATGATGAGTAATCTGAGTTTTTCTATCTCTGTATGTGAGTTTCTGCCTTTCCCTAGAAGCCTGCAATATTTTTTCTTTGTTCTTGATTTTGTATAGTTTTACTATGATGTGTCTTTGTGTATGCCATTTTGGATTCAGGAATTTAGGTATTCATCCAGTTTTTTGAGAATCTATGTTTTGAATGTTGCTCAGATGTGCAAATTTTTCTGCTATAATTTCTTTGAATATTTTCTGTGCTCCTCTCTCCTCTTCTTTCTCAGGGATCTCAATAACTCTCACATTCCACTTTTTGACTGAATCTGCTATTGCTCAGAGAAGTGCTTCATTTTTCCTAAGCCTTTCCTCTCCAACAGTTTTAAATTAAAAGTGTGATAGCTGCATCTTCTGACACTTATATTCACTCCTCCACCTGATCATCTAATTCCTACTCCTCTAACTGAGCCTAAACTGCATTTGAAGTGTCCATCTCTGCTTATAGCATTTTTTTGTCTGTGTTTTGTAACTGTTTGGTTAAATGATCTCTGAGTTCTTGAATTTGTGTCTGTATGTGAAGTTTTATTTCTTAAATTTCCTTTATAATAAATCTTCTAAAGTCTATTTCTTCTACTTTTTCCATATTATTGTCTGTTTGGTCACTTGTAGTTTCTTTTTTTTTCTTTTTGTGAGTGGGGCTTACTTTGTTGTTTGTTTATTTTGTAAGTTCATGGTTTTCAATTATCTATATTTTGCATATGAGTGAAACCATATGATATTAGTACAAACTTATTTTAAAACTAGTTAATATTAAAATTATTTTTTATATTTTAATCATCTTTTTATCCTACAAAAGATTAAAATGTATTCATTTTTGTATGCTGGACTTAAAACATGTTTGACTTTTGGTTGATCTTTTCCTTTACTTATAATCTATACAGAGAGCTAAGTAGAGAGATAGGGGAACAGGGAAGGGTAAAGATACCAGAGAACTGGAAATTCCCATGGTGCTTAATACTCCCTGTGGTATGGGATCTAAAACTAATCCCTCCTTTATGGCAAGGCATGAATTATTCCAGCTGAGATATATTCTTCCTTACGACCTATGAGCAAAACAATTTAAGTTGCTATGTAATTTTGTTCTTAGTGCTTAAAATCTGAGGAGGGGGATGTTCTTACATTGCTATTTGTGTGGTATTTCTAAGCTTCAGCATTTAGTATGACTTTTTTTGTTGTGCCAGTAGGTGGCACTGTAATTACAGTGTTTGTATTTGCCTATTTATATATCATGGTGGAAAGAGGAGATTCTATCCTATCTGGATGAACAAGTTTAGTGTCTGTGATGTCAATACTGAATCACCCTGCCGTACTTCCATCCATTGAAGATAACAACATGGGAGAATTGCTTTCTCCTGAGTGCTCAAAAAAAAAGCAGAATTTATTCATTTCTCTAGCTAGGTGCCAAGGCCTAATTAGTTATTGGTGAAATTTTCCCCTTAAGTCATGGTGATCCTTGTGGACAGTTCAATATTTTTTTTACCCTGAATTCACAAGTTAAAGCACCAGAAATGTCTTGCCTTCCTTCTTCCAACAATGTTCTCTGCTGTGCACTGTCGAAATGAGTCAGCTGCCCCTAAGCATGGCTTCTTAAATCCTGAGACTCTCTCCCTCACCCCTTTCTTCCATCCACTGCCCAGGTGTATCTTCACCCATTTGTGGCTAAGTGAGTTTCTTGAAAAGTCACATGTATACACTCGTGAGTTTTCAGATGATTGTTTTGTTTCCTTGACTAGTTAGTCAGGGAATGAAGTGCCACAATTAATAGTCCTTGACCATATCTCCAGATGTTGGCTGGGATTTAATCTTCTAGCTGGTTGTGGGGGTCTGAGCTGACAACAGGACTTTAGTTCTTGCCCAAGTTTTCCCCATATACACCGTAAGTCCTTGTGGGCAGTTCAATATCCTATTGCCGCAGAGTTCACAGGTTAAGTACCCAGAAATTAGCTGCCATCCTAATACTAACAATGTATTCCTCTGTACAGCTACCAAGGTGGAACTAGCTGCCATGACACCTAGCTAGGGAAATAAAGACTTTGTCAAAACTAGGTAATTATCCTTGCGGGAAAGGTGGAAAGATAGGGGAGTGGGAAGAGGCAAGAACTGTGATGGTATGTGTGGAGTGAAACTATTCCCCAGTAATTTTATTATCTTGTAGCCATTATTAAGTCACTAATAATATATATATATTAAATTTATTTTTTTTTATTTAAGAAAGGATAAATCAACGAAACCATAGGGTAGGAGGGGTACAACTCCACACAATTCCCACCACCCAATCTCCATATCCCATCCCCTCCCCTGATAGCTTTCCCATTCTCTGTCCCTCTGGGAGCATGGACCCGGGGTTGTTGTGCGTTGCAGAAGGTGGAAGATTCCCCTCTGAAGATGGACGTTGACTGGTCGATCCATACTCCCAGTCTGCTTCTCTCTTTTGTTTCTGAGGAGTTATTCTGATGCAGTCTCCGCCCCCAGGTTTTACTACGCCGTGCGAAACCCTAGCATTGCCCCCTTCAACCAATCCTGGCCCTACACGTCACCTCTGGTTGTCACCCAATAAAAAGCCCCCTCACCCCCCCCCCTCTGGGCTCTCAGCTCTCCCTCTCTGAGGTCTCGCTCCCTGCTATCCCCCCATGGTCGGCCATTGCTGGCTGGCTCCACGTGGTCTGAACCAAACCCCCCCATCCTATAATAAAGATTTGTGTACCCCTTTGCTCTGGACATCCGCTCTCTTCTCCGCGGTGCAGCCCGACACCAGACCACCACAACAACACTCTTTCCCTAATAGGGTAGGTCTCTGGGGAAGCAGAGCTCCAGGACACATTGGTGGGGTCTTCAGTCCAGGGCAGCCTGGCTGGCATCCTGATGGCATCTGGAACCTGGTGGCTGAAAAGAGAGTTAACATACAAGCCAAACAAATTGTTGAACAATCATGGACCCAAAGGTTGGAATAGTATAGAGAAAGTATTAGGGGAGTACTCACTGCAAACTCTAGTGAACTTCTGCTTTCAGGTATATATTTTGCACTAGTTTATGGATACGTGTGAACATATGCTCTCTCTCACAGAACCTGGTCTATATCTAGGTTTTGGGACTTAGTTAGAAAGTGAACCACCTGGGATGGACTTAGAGAATACTATGAAAGGAAAGGTCTCACCCAAGTAATGAAGCTGAAGGGTTGTCATTCCACACCTGAAGTCTCTGGACACAGTCTGAGCTGAAGCATGTTGAGGTGGCAATCGTTGCGTTGATTAGGTTGCGATCTGCAGAAGCAACATTATTTGATATGGATGGGGAGAGGCATGCGGGAAAGTGGGCCCTATCCTAAGGTTCCAGGACTGGGGGAAATATAGTGGAGATGTGAGGTTCCTGCTGTCTTAGGGTTCAAAAAGACAATGGAAAGCTAATGTTATCATATTATTTGGTAATTGGGTTAACTTTGAAAAGTCCTTTTGTTAGGGTTTGCAGTATAGTACCCAGATTCTTGTATATAGCTGTGCCATTGGTTGCTTTTGATCTACTTGGCCGAGGCTTTTGAGAGAGTCCGCATATCAAATACACAGCCTATATATTAAAAAGACTCAGTCTGTGTTTTAAAAACGTCGAGACATACAATTAATTTCCCCCTCTCATATTGATTAACTATTGATTTATATGACTACATTTTATTAGAAGTGTACATAAACACCATTCCCAATACCAAAAGACTGTGTCCCATCCCACCTACCCACCCCCACCCCCCACAGGCCCAGGATGCTGCATGTCTACCCCTCACCACAGGGTTTTTAGTTTGGTGCCCTACTTTCAATTTAGTCAGATCCTGCTTTTGGTTTCCCTTTCAGATCTTCTTACTCAACTTCTGTTGATGAGTGGGATCATCCCATACTCATCTTTATCTTTCTGACTTAGCTCACTTAACATAATTCCTTCTAGCTCTGTCCAAGATGGGTCAGAGAAGGTGGGTTCATTGTTCTTGATAGATGCATAGTATTCCATTGTGTATATATACCACAGCTTTCTCAGCCACTCATCTGTTGTTGGGCACCTGGGTTGCTTCCAGGTTTTAGCTATTATGAATTGTGCTGCTATGAACATAGGAGTACACACCTCTTTTTGGTTAGGTGTTATGGAGTCCTTGGGGTATAACCCCAGGAGAGGAATTACTGGGTCATATGGAAGGTCTATGTCTAGCCTTGTGAGAGTATTCCAGACTGCTCTCCACAGAGGCTGTACCAATTTACATTCCCACCAGCAATGTAAAAGGGTTCCTCTGTCCCCACAGCCTCTCCAGCATTTGTTGCTGCTGTCCTTTTTGATGTATGCCATTCTTACAGGGGTGAGGTGGTATCTCAATGTTGTCTTAATTTGCATTTCTCTGACCTTCTCAGTGACCTAGAGCAGTTTTTCATATGTTTGTTAGCCTTCTGGCTCTCCTCTGAGGTGAATGTTTTGTTCATATCCTCTGCCCATTTTTGGATGGGGTCATTTGCTTTTTTGGTGCTAAGTTTGCTGAGCTCTTTATATATTTTGGTGATTAGTTTCTTGTCTGATGTATGGCATGTGAAGATCTTCTCCCATTCTGTGAGGGGTCTCTTTGTTTGCTTAATAGTTTCTTTGGATGTGCAGAAGGTTTTCAATTTGATGTAGTCACATTCGTTTGTTTCTGTTTTAGTCTTTCTTGCAATTGATTCATCAAAGATGTCTTTGAGGTGTAGGTGGGAAAGTGTTTTACCAATATTTTCCTCTAAGTATTTGATTGTTTCTGGTCTAACATCCAGGTCTTTGATCCATTTGGAGTTGATTTTTGTTTCTGGTGAGACAAAGTTTTTCAGTTTCATTCTTCTGCATGTTACAACCCAGTTTTCCCAGCACCATTTATTGAAGAGAGCCTTCTTCTTCCATTTAATGCTTTGGGCTCCCTTACCAAAAATTAGATGCCCATAGGTGTGGAGATTTATTTCTGAGCTTTCAATTCTGTTCCACTGCTCTGTGTGCCTATTTTTGTTCCAGTACCATGCTGTTTTGATGATGATGTCTTTATAATATAGTTTGAGATCTGGGAGTGTGATGCCTTCGTTTCTGTTTCTTTTCCTCAAGATGCTTTTGGCAATTCTAGGTGTTTTCAGGTTCCAGATAAATGATTGTAGTGTTTGTTCTATTGTCTTACAGCAGCTTGGTGGAATTTTGATGGGTATTGCATTAAATTTGTTTATGATTCTGGGGAGAATATTCATTTTGATTATATTTATTCTTCCAATCCATGAGAATGGGATATCTTTCCATTTCTTGGTATCAGTTTATATTTCCTTGAGTAGCTACTCATAGTTTTCAGCATACAAGTCTTTTACTTCTTTGGTCAACTTTATTCCTATGTATTTGATTGATTTTGCTGAAACAGTAAATGGGAGTGATTTCTGGATGTCTTCTTCTTCAGATTTAGTATTTGCATAAAGAAATGCCACTGATTTTTGTACATTGATTTTGTAGCCTGACACCTTGCTATATTGCCTAATAACTTCCAGTAGTTTTCTGCTGGATTCTTTTCTATGTATACTATTTTTCTATGTATACTATCATATCATCTGCAAATAGTGAGAGCTTGACTTCTTCCCTTCCAATCTGTATTCCTTTCATTTCTTTCTCTTGCCTCATTACTATGGCAAGAACTTCCAATACTATGTTGAAGAGTAATGGTGACAGTGGACAGCCCTGTCTAGTCCCCGATATGAGGGGGAATGCTTTCAGCTTCTGTCCATTGAGTATGACGTTGGCTGTAGGTTTGCTATATACAGATTCCACTATCATGAGGAATTTCCCATCTATTCCCATGTTTTGTAGAGTTTTGAGCATGAATGGGTGTTGGATTTTGTCAAAGGCTTTCTCTGCAGCTATTGAGATAATAATGTGGTTTATGGCTTTGCTTTTATTGATGTGGTGAATGACATTGATTGACTTATGGATGTTGAACCAGCCTTGAATTCCTGGATGAATCCCACTTCATCAAGATGAACAATCTTTTTGATGTGCTGTTGTATCCGGTTGGACAAGATCTTGTTTAATATTTTGGCATCTATATTCATCAGAGATATTGGTCTGTAGTTTTCCTATTTTTGTTCTGTCCCTATCAGTTTTTGGTATCAGGGTAATGTTGGCTTCATAGAAGGTGGAAGGGAGTATTCCTGTTTCTTCAATCTTATGGAAAAGCTTAAGAAGTATGGGTATTAACTGTTTCCTGAAAGTTTTGTATAATTCTTTTGTGAAGCCATCTGGTCCAGGACTTTTGTTGTTGGGGAGATTCTTAATAACGGTTTCAATTTCTTTTTCTGTGATTGGTGCATTTAGGTTTTGTAGTTCTTCTTGGTTCAGTTTTGGAAGGTCATATGTTTCCAGGAATTGTTGCATTTCTTCCAGATTCTCTACCTTGGTAGCATATAGTTCTTTATAGAAGTTTCGCAGGATTCTCTGGATTTCTGTGGTGTCAGTTGTGATGTCTCCTCCATCATTTACAATTCTATTAATTTGAGTCTTCTCTCTTTTTTGTTTGGAGATTCTGGCTAGGGGTTTGTCAATTTTGTTTAATCTTTCAAAGAACCAACATTTGGCTTCATTGATCTTTTGTATGGTTCTCTTATTTTCGATGTTGTTTATTTCTGCTCTAATTTTAGTGATTTCTGTCCTTCTGGTTGCTTTAGGGTTCCTTTGTTCCTCTTCCTCTAAATCCTTGAGGTGTGCAGTAAGGTCATTCATTTGAGCTTTTTCTTGTTGTTTAATATGTGATTGTATGGCTATAAGTTTCCCTCTCAATACTGCTATAGCTTTGTCCCAAATATTTTGATAGGTTGTGTATTCATTTCCATTTGTTTGCAGGAACATTTGAATTTCCTGCTTGAGTGACTCTCTGACCCAGTGGTTCTTAAGAAGTATGTTGTTTAATTTCCAAATTCTGTTACTTTTAATAATTTTCTGTTTGTTGTTAAATGTTAGTTTTACTCCACTGTGGTCTGAGAAGATACTTGGGATGATTTCAATGCTTGAATTTATTGCTGCTGTCTTTGTGGCCTAACATGTGGTCTATCCTTGAGTATGTGTTATGTGGATTTGAAAAGAAGGTGTATTCCAGTTCTTTTAGGTGAAGAACTCTGAAAATGTCCAAGAGGTCTAGTCTGTCCATCTCTTCATTTAATTCTCTTGTATCTTTGTTGATTCTCTACTTTGTTTATCAGTCTAAGTGTGAGAGTGGGGTATTAAAGTCTCCCACTATTATTGTATTACTATTGATGTATCTTTGAAATTCTTTCAGTAGGTTATTCATGTATTTAGATGGTCCTTCATTGGTGCATAGATGTTAATGATTGTTAAGTCTTCTTGGCTGATTGATCCTCTAATCATTATGTAATGTCCTTGCCTATCTTTTATTACTTTATTTAATTTAAAATCTATTGTGTCTGAGATGAGAATGGCTGTTCCTGCCTTTTTTTGTGGTCCATTAGCCTGTATAATAGTTTTCCATCCTTTTACTTTAAGTCTGTGTTTATCTTGTTGTGTTAGATGGGATTCTTGCAAGCAGCATATGGTTGGGTTATGTTTACTGATCCATCCCCCCACTCTGTGCCTTTTGATGGGTGAGTTTAAGCCACTGACATTTATTGATATTATGGATTTAATGTATTGTAGTGCCATTGTTCAACAAATTTTTGTTTTCTCTGATATGTTGCAAGTATTACAAATAATGTCAAAAGACATAAATTATGGTGATGTTGCATATTATACAACAAGTCCTAACAAAGGGATTTTTCAAAGTTAACCCAATTACCAAATAATGTGATTATAACAATAACTATCTATTGTCTTCTTTAACCCTAAGACAGCAGGAAACTCACATTTCCACTATAGAGGCTCTATTTCTCACAGTCCTGGAACCTCTAGGATGGGGCACACTTTCTTGCATGCTTCTCTCAGTTCATACCACATAATATTGCATCTGTCAATCCCAACCTAATCAATGCAATGAGTACCATCTCAGCATGCTTCACTTCAGACTGTGTCCAGAGACATCAGGAATGGAATATCAACCCTTCAGCCTCATTACTCGGGAGAAGCCTTTCCTTTCATAGGAGTCTCTAATTCCATTTCAGGTGGTTTACTTCCTAACAAAGTCCCAAAACCTAGACATAGACAGGGTCCCATGAGATAGAGCATATGTTCACATGTATCCATCAATTAGGGCAAAATATATACCTGAAAGCAAAAATACACAATAGCTTGCATTGAGTCAGTATAAAGTTCATAATGAAATAGTGTTCACTTAGACCTAGATACCCTCCTCACCTACTTCCTATTACAGTTTTCTCACTCACTCCAAAGTTAACCTTATCAAAGCAAGGACTGCAAAAGCTGTATAAGGGCAAGAGACTGGCATACTTCAACAATGACTCTTTAGTCACTATCAGGCCATTCCATCAGCTGGGGCCCTAATCAGGGAGTCCTGATATTCCCAAATAGACTTGATGGGCCTAGAACTCGAATAAATCCCTCTCTCCATTGTTACTGGTCATTTCTATCAGGAACCACAAAATAGACTCCTTTGTGGGCCCCCATAGGACCTTGCCCTCAACTTGGATCAAGAATGGTAGAGAATGTTCCATCCTCTGAAGGGAGGCTAGATAACATACTCTATGCTACACCTGAGGAAGATGGGTCGATATTGGGGCAACCTGGAATGTTCCTACTCATGACCACAGAATGTGAGCACAGATACAGAGGGATGCAGAGGTCGCATAGGCTCCTATGCTAATTATGGGTCCCAGATGACATCAAATTGATGGGATTTGCAGTCAACAATATTTATACACCTTTCCCATATTAGGGGGCTACTCTTTTCCCTGATCCAGCTTTCTGGTCCTTTTTCCAGCCATGGCATCATCTTCCCAAACAATAACTTGGATCCACTGGCATATAAGAATTCAGGCTCAGGGGCAAAAAGAAAAACAAACAAACAAAAAAAACTAGTATAGCCAAAGACCCTTTGCAATTTAACTAAAATATACCTACTAGCTATCTGCAAAATGAAGTACCTCCCAACTCTTCACCTGCACTATTCTGACTTAGGTCCATAATTGGTCAACAATTTGTTTGGTTTTGTATGTTAACTCTTTTTTCAACCACCAGGTTTCAGATGTTAACATGATCTCCACCAGACTTCCCTGGACAGACAACCGCACCAACGTGTCCTGGAGCTCTGCTTCCCCGCTTCCCCAGAGCCTTTCCCCACTAGGGAAAGACAGAAATAGGCTGGGAGTATTCATCGACCTGTGAACGCCCATGTTCAGTGGGTAAGCAATTACAGAAGCCAGACCTTCCACCTTCTGCATCCCACAATGACCTTGGGTCCGTACTCCCCGATGGTTTTGTTAATGTCTCCTTTTTTAAATAAATAAATTAATTTTTAAAAATAGAATAGGAAAGCTATCAGGGGAGGGGATGGGATATGGAGTTCTGGTGGTGGGAATTGTGTGAAATTGTACCCCTCTTATCTCATGGTTTTTTCAATGTTTCCTTTTTATAAATAAAAAAATAAAAATATATATCAGCAGATGTTTAAAATATATTAGAAAATCTAAATGTCGTATGTACCTGCAAAGTACCTTTTAATCTTTTTTTTTTTTTTTTGCCTCCAGGGTTATTGCTGGGGCTCGGTGCCTGCACCACGATCCACTGCTCCTAGAGACCATTTTTTCCCTTTTGTTGCCCTGGTTGTTTTATCGTTGTTGTAGTTATTATTATCACTGTTATTGATGTCATTGTTGTTGGATAGGACAGAGAGAAATGGATAAAGGAGGGGAAGATAGAGAGGAGGAGAGAAAAAAGGCATCTGCAGACCTGCTTCACTGCCTGTGAAGAGACTCCCCTACAGGTGGGAATCCGGGGGCTCCAACCGGGATCCTTACTCATGTCTTTGCACTTTGCACCATGTGCACTTAACCCACTGTGCTACCGCCTGACCCCCGCAAAGTACATTTTAAACAAATGCACTTTATGAAAATAAAAATATGGAGGGGTTATATGATGTTAAGATTTTATGTAAAGTCCCAGTCAGAAAAACAATTTACTTTAGCAAAAAGACAGAAAAGGAGCTATTAATAAGAAGAGTTTGAAATTACTCTGCACATATATGGTCAACTTAATTTCTAATATATTGTTAAAATAAATTCAAGAGCAAATGAAGATCTTTTCATCTTGAACTCTGTGTCACATAGACATAATTGTTTGGGAAAATAGATATAGACGTTGGCCTCTCATGTGATATTACAAAATATAGGCAAAGGAGGTAGCATAATGGTTAAGCAAACAGATTCTGTTGCCTGAAGCTCTGAGGTCCCAGGTCCAGTCCCCTATTCACCATAAGTCAGAGCTGAGCAGTGCTCTGATTAAAAAGAATAAAGAAAATGTAAACTGAAAATGCTCTCAGACCTACCACAATAAATTTAAAATGACTTAGAAGTAAACTGGGTAAAGACATTGTGATCTTGTGTCAGTGACAGTTTTATTATTTAAAATGAAAACAGACAAGAGAAGCATAAGAATTAATAATTTGGACCTTTTCAAAATTAATAAAGTCATGGCTAGCGGGTGAATCAGCTGGTAGAATACATGTTACCATGTGCAAGCATCTGGTTCCACCTGCAGGGATGTAGCTTCATAAGAGCAGTACTGTAGGTCTGTCAAGTCTTTCTCTGTCTCTGTCTCCCTCTCTGATTTGCCCTCTATAAAAAAAATTACTGATAAAGTCAATTTTTTTCTCTTTAATGTGTGCAATCTTCCAGTGAACCACTACTAGGCCCCAGTCTGTTGCCCTTAAAAGGACATTGTTTAAAAAGATGAAAATAGAAGGCTGGAGAGATAGTGCCATTGGTAGCATATGTTCATGCCTGAGGCATAGGAATTCCTAGGTTCTGTTACAAAAAAATCCAAGTTTCTGCTCTCCAGTGTTACAGCTCAAACATAGCCAAAGAATGAGACAGAGGCTACCTGGAGTGTAAAGAGTTAGGTTTATTTCTCATTACCAGGTTTCAGGTAGATTTTTACCAGTCATGAACAGTTTTCTGCCTCAGCACCCTGCCTTTCATCTTTTTCAATCTGGGCATGGGCAAACTGACTGGGTACAAACAGAGTGCCCAGGTGCATGGTCAGAAACTGTCTGGATTGGCTACAGACAGAATCTGCCAAGGTTTCCACTGGGGCACTGGAATGCAGAAGTAAGAGTCTACCACTTGCTGCATTTTCCTCTTCTCTTTCATTTTTTCTTGCAGATTTTTCATTTCGGTTCAATCCTCAGTACTGTCAGAACTGATCAGTCCCTGATTATGAAATACACACACACACATACATATATAAAAGGTAGACTGCCAAGAAAATATTCACAAATCATATATCTGATAAGGTCCTTGTACCAACATATATATATATATATACACACATACACACACATATACATATATATTGTTCAAAGAACTCAAAAAGAAGACAAACTAATTGCTAAAAATGTTCAAATGATATAAACGGAAAATTCATCCAGGAAAACAGATGGCAAATAAATATATGAGCAGATGCTCAACATCATTACTCATCAAGCAAATGCAAATTTAAGATAGAATAAAATACCATTACAAACTAGTGAAATGTCCAAAATATAAGAAGACCTGCAGGGCTGAAGAGATAGTGCTCTGGCTAGGGTGTGTATATTGCCCAGCTTCAAGTTCTGGTAGCAGAGGTCCTAGTTATATATACATATGGCTGGAAAATAGCTCACTAGGTAGGGCACACATTTTAATACATGCAAGGACCAGGTTGGAGTTGCCAGCACTACATGAGGAACCATGCACGGTACCAAAGGAAGCTTCATTAATTTTGGAGCAATACTATGGTATATTTCATTCTCTCTGTCTCTCTTTCTGTTCTTCTCTGTCTCTATCTGAAATTAAAAGGAAAAAAAGTAGTCCACCGGGAACAGTGGAACCAAGCAGACACAAAACCTCAGTGTCGAAAAATAAAGCATCTAAAAAATAGATACAAATAATAATAATTCCAAATTTGACAAGGTAGGTCAGTGAATACATATATTTTTCACTAATATTGAGAATATATAGTGGAAAACTGTTTTGGAAAATATTTTGGGCATTTTAAAATATAATTAAATATTACCCTCCTACATGTCCCAGCCATTATTTTCTTTTACAATATTTAATTAAAATGCATGTTTATATGTATTGGTAGCTTCATTCATGGTTATATATATTCCATTAATAGAAAATGCACAACATGTAGACTGATATCAAACAAATCTGTGATTACCTGAGAAACTGGAGAGAAGGATAGATTTAAAAAGGATGGTAATAAAACCTGGAAATGGTAGGAATGTTGGTAATTTTTATATTACTGATGATTTTAGATACTGCTACATATTTCACAGCTGATCAAAATACACATTTCAATTGTGTATATATTATTATATGCTGATTATAGATCAATAAGACTATAAAAACTACCCTATCAAATGTTCTGTTCTCCGAAGAGAGGTTGAACAACATACTCTACCTACTACCTGAGGAAGATGGGTCCTGAAATTAGTGTAGCCTGGAATGTTCCTAGCCATGACCACAGAATGTGAGCTCAGACCTACAGGGATGCAGAGGTTATATAGGCTCCTGTGCTGAATATGGGCCCCAGATCAAATCGATGGGGTTTACAGTTAACAATATTTATACACTTTCCCCATTTGGGGGAGCTATTCTCTTCCCTGATCCAGCTTTCTAGTCCTTTATCCCAGATAATAACCTAGGTTCACCTGCATATTAGATGTGAGGCACAGACAAAATCTAGTAAAGCCACGGGACCCTTGGAATATACCTAAAATAGACCTACTAGCTTTTTTCCAAAATGGAGACCCCAAATCTTCATCTGAAATATTCCTGCCTTTAGGTTCCTGGTTAGTCAGTAGTTTGTTCTGCTTTATATCTTAACTCTTTTTCAGCCAATAGGTTCCAGATGCTGCCATAATGACAACCTGACTTCACTGGGCAGATGACCCCAACAGTGTGTCTTGGAGCCCCGCCTCCCCAGAATCCTGCCTGCCCCACTAGGGAAAGAGGGAGACAGACTGAGAGTATGGATCAACCCTGCCACCCCCATGTGCAGCGGGGAAGCAATTACAGAAGCCAGACCTTCCACCTTCTGTACCCCATAATAACCCTGGATCCGTACACCCAGAGGGATAAAGAATAGGAAAGCTATTAAGGGAGGGGATTGGATATGGAGTTCTGGGGGTGGGAACTGTGTGGAAATGTACTCCTCTTATCCTATAGTCTTGTGAATATTTCAATTTTATAAATAAAAATTTTAAAAAAGAAAAAGAAAAAAATGGACACCAGGAAAATGGATTTGTCATGCTGGCACCAATCCCCATCAAGAATATTAGAAGCTAAATAAATAAGTAAATAAATAAATAAATATAAAATGTATTTTGGCCAGCTGAATTACCAAGACGTACATTTCTTATAAATTAGCACTCATGGAATTTTCATATGGATTTAGACATAGTACTACTAAAAATGTGTTCCCTCAAAACTACAGCATTAATAAAGGTTTAAAAAAACTTTCTTATTGGTGAATTGCACCAAAGTAAAAGACTATGGGGTGGGGGTAGGGTTCAGTTCTGGAACAGAATGGCAGAGGAGGACCTACTGGGGGTTGAATTGTTATGTGGAAAACTGAGAGATGTTACACATGTACAAACTATTGTACTTTACTGTTGCATTTCACTATAAATTAATTCAACCATAAAGAAAAAAATTTAATTACCCTATCATCAAATTCAGAAAGTTACACAATTCACTAACATAAATTTTCATCAAAAAAGGAATATCAGGTTTGTTTCCTTGTTTGTTCTTCCTATCTGAGGGTTCATGTTTAAATGTTGAACACTTAAAGTGCTTCTAATTTCAGGCAAGCAAGGACATAATTACTGTTTAGTTTTTTTTTAAAAAAATGAGGTGAAGAGAGAGAGAGAGAGAGGAAAGGAGACCAGTGTACTATTCAAGCATATGTGTTGCCTCTTATGGAATAAGTGGCCTCAAGTGTTCTAACCTTTTATTAAACAATGTATTAGATGTACTGGTAATTGAATGCATTCCAAACAAAAGTCACTTCATAATTTTTTGTGGAAATTGGCCAATAATTTCTAAAGTGGAAATGGCAGTGCAAGTTGGCTTGAAGAGACAAATACTTTTTCAACTATAAATGTTTCAGAATGCATGCTAGCAGATAACAAGATGTATAAAATTACAGTAAATAGCAGAGAGTAGTATTGGCAGAAGGATGGACAGATTATGAATGGAACAGAATGGAAAGTCCAGTTCTTCTAGCGTTTGCCCTTCTTCCGTAGCCAGTCAACAGCGTCAGGTTGAGCCTGATGTAAAGTTTCAAGACCTCCTTTGAATCTGGAGAGGTGGCAGTCGTTGACTATGTGGGTCATAGTCTGTCTGTAGAAGCAGGGGCAGTTCGGGTCGTCTCTGGCTCCCCAGCGATGGAACATAGCAGCACACCGGCCATGGCCTGTTCGATAGCGATTGAGGAGGGCCCAATCATAACATGCTAGGTCAAAGCCGGGTTGACACTTGCAGGGGTCTGTGATGAGGTGTTTGTTCTTTACCTCAGCTGACTGCCAACTCTGTTTCCAAGAGACTGGAACAGAGAAGTTCAGTGTAGGCATAGGGGACCAGATTGGGTGACGAGACGTCAAGCGTTGAACAGGGTGGGTGAAGATATCCGCGTATATAGGCAGGTCCGGTCGAGCGTAGACGTGGGAAATGATCTTAGATGATGCCGCATCCCGACGAATATCTGGCGGGGCGATGTTGCTAAGAACTGGCAGCCATGGAACCGGGGTGGGACGGATGGTTCCAGAAATTATCCTCATGGAGGAATATAATTTGGAATCGACCAAGTGGACATAGGGGCTACGGAACCATACTGGGGCACAGTATTCTGCAGTGGAATAGCATAATGCCAGAGATGATGATCGTAGTGTGGAAGCGCTCGTGCCCCATGAGGAAAGTCCAGTAATACAAACACATATATGAATCTTTTTCTAGTGGCAAATGCAATTGAGGTAGAAAGTGGCTTTTATTTTCAGGAAGTGGTACTGGAGCAATTCAACATATAAATGGAGAAAAATGAAAATTGGTGCTTACTCCACACATCGAAAATGTTAATTTGAGTTCAATAATAGATGGAGATAAAATATAAAACAATAAAATGTATGGTGCAATAAACATTATGCAGAAAAAAATGATATGACTCCACTACTATTTGGGAATAAAACCATAAAAATTGAAAATGTCAATCTGATGTGTATCCATAATTCACAAAAAATTAATTTTGAAATAAAGAATAATTAACAAGAATTTCACAAAATACTATCCAATAATCAGCAAGCATACATAAAGGTGAAAAGCATATCTCCATAGAAAACATCAATTTCATGTCACAAAATATGCCACTAAATCAGCTTTATAAAGTGACAAAATGTTAGTTACATAGTCAACCATGGTAATGTAAAATAACCCACTGTAATGTAAAATGACCCATTGTAATGTAAACTTAGAGAGAGTTATTATGAAAAGTTTCTAATAAACATATGTATACATCATTCCTCTGACCCTAAGTGTATAGCAAAAACAAAAATGAGTGTGTATGTCCACATAAAATCTACAAAGAATATAAACAAAAGATATCATTCATTATAACTTTAAAATGGAGATAAATGAAGTGTTGATAAACTGAACATGGATGAATCTCAAAGATGTGTAGTGAAAGAAACCTGCAAAATAGTACATGCTATGATTCCATTTATATAGCATTCAAAAACATGTAAAACTTACCTATATTAAAGAGGTACAAAAGAAAATGTTCTGAGCAAAAAGAAAGAAAGCCTAGGGGAGGTGTGCTGACACCTATGTGAGAGATGTAAGTCTGTACTTATGTGATGATAAGGCCTGTAAAATAACTTTTTCTTCATAAAAAAAAAAAAGAAAAGAAAACTGGGGGTTGGGCGGTAGCGCAGCTGGTTAAGCGCACATGGCACAAAGCTCAAGGACCGGCTTAAAATACCGGTTGGGACCCGCGGCTCTTCACCCGCGGGGGGGGGGGGGGGGGGGGGGGGGGGGGTGCTTCACAAGCAGTGAAGCAGGTCTGCAGGTATCTATCTTTCTCTTCCCCTCTTTGTCGTCCCTTCCTCTCTGGATTTCTCTCTGTCTTATCCAACAACGACAGAAATGACAACAACAATAATAATGATAACAACGATAAACAACAAGGGCAAAAAAAAAAAGGGAGAAAAATGGTCTCCAGGAGCAGAGGATTCTTGGTGCAGGCACTGAGCCCCAGAGATAACTTTGGAGGCAAAAAAAAAAAAACTTTCTGAGATTTGAGAACTGTTCTACATTTACATTTGAGTAGTAGTTATAAGGTAGCATATACATGTGAAATGGTATTGATCTGTGTGATTAAATGTAATTTTGTAAGTAGACTCAAGTAAACAAAAAGAAAGAAAAAAGCTAGCAATAGCTGTATTTACTGTAAACCATTAATCCCTTCAATAATATAAAAAATAAAAATTGTTTAATGTAAGTGTTCATTATGAGTCAATAATGTTCTCTAATTTTAATAGAAGAAATGCTTCAGATATTTTAGTTATATAATACAATTTTATGATGGATTTTCAGGTGAAGATAATCTAGTGGAATTCTTTTGATCATAGTCCTCTGAAAGCTTCTAGAATTGAGAAAATTAAAAATGAACACTTGCAATTTTGGCATTCATTATGAAATAAGTTTTTCATGATTATCCATAGAATATATGTTAAGATTTTTTTCAAAATATTTTATATATTCTCAAAAGAAAAATTCCAAATAAAAGTTATGTATTTTAATTTAATAAAGAAAGAAATAGAAACATTAAAACTACTGATTTAAGTTCCATATATGCATAATCAGCTGATAATTTTGTTCCCTTTTTTAAAGAAATGCAATACAAAATAGAACTAAAGACAATATATAAATACAACTATGATGATGAAACATTGAATAATAACACACACAGCCAGTATTACTTTGGACAACTTTTTTCAGAATGTTGAAAAAGTATGATTATGAAAATGTTATTTTGCAATAGACTATGGGGTATGGGGGAAATAAACTTTTCTAATATTGTTGGTGAGAAAAAAATCATAGCATTTAAACTTAAAATCCAGTAAGTATTTAATTTGAAGTCATTGTAGTAATTAATACACAATATCATCAGTAATGTGTTGCATTCTATATATCTTATCTAAGGCAAGGTATTCAGTTTATTTTAAACATTGGCAATCCTAACAGGTAAAGAGTAGTTTATGTAACTTTTATGAGTACATTTGAAGACTGGAGATGTAAAAGAGGATTCATCATCTCCAGCATATGTTTACTGCACATATGCTTTTTGCTTATATTTCCCCTTTGTTCATTTGATGTGTAAAAAGAGAGAGATTATAATTTTCCCTACACTGAACAGTTTTGTTGATTTTCCTACTTCTGCTTTCCCTATAATTCAAAAAATTGTAATTGTACTCCAACAAAGCATGTAGCTTAGTGTAAAAAAAAAATGTAAGAATCTCAGGAGTTGATACAGTGGTGGAACTCTTAGGACTTGTAGGCCTAAAATGCTGAGTTCAATTATTCCTGGCACATGTGTACCAGAGTGTTATTCTGTCTATCTCTCTCTCAGTAATGAAATAAAATTAAAATAAATATTTTTAAAAGGTAAGTTATTAGTGTTATTATTAGTTATTATTATTATTATTAGTTATTATTATTAGTTATTATTAGTCTGTGATCATACACAGACAATCTTTAAATAGAACAGAACTTGCTGGGGCTCACGTGGAGTGACCTCAGCTAGGAAGCTAAGCTTACTGGTTCTTCCTCTCCGGCTCTAAGGAGCCCAGAGATCAGAAAGGAGACACCAGGGAATATGTTGGTACAAACACTCAATTTATTCAGGGGTGGGCTTGGGTATATATAGAGAAAGTTAAACAAAGAACATTCTTCAAATACATCAGAAATTACAGGTTTCTTAAAGGTCAGCTTGCCCCTATGGTAGGGGGCTGGTATGACAAGAATTGATGCAATACATAAAGGTCAAGACAGTTATTCTCCTGATGCAGACATTTAATTACCCAAAGGCATTTGAGAGAAGAATAGTGGTTAAACCAGTATCATAGGGGCTGGTTCAGTGGCACACCTGGTTGAGCTGACAGCATGTTACAGTGTGCAAGAACCCACGTTCAAAACCCCGGTCTCCACCTACATGGGGAAAGCTTCACAAGTTGTGAAGCAATGTTGCAGATGTCTCTCTGTCTCTCTCCCTGTATATCTCCCCTACTCTCTCAATTTCTGACTATCTCTACCCAATAAATAAAGATAATAAAATTAAAAACTATTAAATCATGAACCCAGAAAAATTATAACTTGATTTAGTAAAGGCAATCATCTAAAGCATAATTAAGAGTTAAAAAGAAATTCCATGCCCAGATGGTATCACTACATAATTGTATGAGGCATTTAATGAAAAATTAACAGCAATTTTGTAAAATCTATTCTTGAACAGAGAAAAGGAAACACATTCATACTCATTTTCTCTTTCCTTTTTTAAGAGTGCAGCCAATAACAGGGATATCAAACTCATTTTAAGGCCCCTGTTATACTGACACCAAAACCAAACTACCATAAAAAAGAAAATTACAAAACAATACCGATAATCTTAGATACAACAATCCTCAACAAAATAACAGCAAGTCAAAGTCAATAATACATTAAAAACAATAGTATACCATTAGCAAATGGTAATGCACAAGAGGCCAGGTCAACATTTGAAAATATACAGACCTTCTGGAGGTAGAGCCATGGTGAAATTGTCATCTACAGACTTTGCTCCTCTAAAACACTGATATTACAATAAATAGCACAACTGACCTCAATATAGAGCACAGCTGACATTTCTAGGAAAGAAAATTAACATTTAAGGTAGATGATACATGTTTCCAGCATGCAGAGAAAAGGACAGGGAAGAAAACTTCAGGGTGGAGACATAGCACTTAGAACCCTTCAAAATCATCTTGGCAAATAGCATGCACCAGGCTTGGGGAAAAGGAAGACTGTAGGTTCTTAAAAACTACCCACAAATATTTGCCTTTAGGCAGAAAGGAAAGCCAGCAAAAGCTTGGTGCTGAGCCATAATGAGGGGGAAAAACCTTAGGATGGAAATTCAGTGCTCCTTAGTGGCCAGCTCCATCTTGGCAAACCACATGGCTTTCTCAGCAGGCTCAAATAAGAATAGAGACTCCAGCACTTGAAGTCTGGTCCCAAGGAATTCCCAGGGAAATTCAAGGTACTAAACTGCCAACAGGGCTCACC
The DNA here is from genome assembly GCF_950295315.1 of Erinaceus europaeus. NCBI lineage: Eukaryota > Metazoa > Chordata > Mammalia > Eulipotyphla > Erinaceidae > Erinaceus > Erinaceus europaeus. The sequence goes on along the minus strand of NC_080185.1, from coordinate 58,226,754 downwards.
TTTGTGGCAGAAAAGATAGACAGTCAAATCAGATGAGCATGCCATAAGATTTAGTCCAGTCTGGTCCACCTTCTGCCAGATGGGAAATTGATACTTCTCTGTGAAGCACTTTCCTGCATTGAAGAATCCAAAAAGGGCAGTGTTGGTTCATATCCTCTCATAATGCATATACTGTTACAAATATGCTGGGTGCCATATTGGCACTTCATTCCTTCACCACTACATTTTCCCCACCAGGGCTCATAAACAAAGGAGAAGTACAGCAGTATGACCACAGAATCACATGCTGGTCAATAGCATAAGTAAAACTTAATGTACAGTCACAGAAAAATTACTACTAACAATCCTTCTAATAACAGAGAGATTGTTACAAAAAGTGAGCCCATTGTACACATTAATAAAGATGAAGACCCAAAGGAATTACCAGAGGAGGAATTTTTAAAATGTATCACTGGAAAAATAACTAAAATTGCAAACACTCAATATACAGAAACATTTTTTGCTTTAATAGTGATTAACAAAATTGTAAGATAAGATGAATACAATGCCATACAATTCTGTATCTCATCCCCTCCAGTAGAAGCTTCCCTATTCTCTATCCCTTTGGGAGTATAAACCAAGGATCTTTATGGGGTGCAGAAGGTGGAATCCATACTTCTAGCTTGTTTCTATCTTTCCCTAAACTTGATGGCTGAAAAGCATTAAGATATAAAACAGAACAAATTATTTAATAATCAGGAACTTAAAGGTAAGAATATAGCAGATGGGATTTAGAGTCTCCATTGTGGAAAATGTTAAGAAGTCTATTTTAAGTATATTCCAAGGGGGCTGTGACTACTAATTTTATCTGAGCCCGACAGCTAACATGCAGGTGGGCTAAATGTGTTGTCAGAATTGGAAATAGGACTAGAAAGCTGGATCCAGGGAGATAATAGAGAAATACATTTAATATAAAAATTAACTGATAGAATTACTCAAGGAAGACCTTACCAAACAAATGAAAGCTTGAAGGAAACATTCCAAACATTTACAGGCTATAAAATGCATTTTGAATGAAATGCAGCCTTAATTGGAAAGCCCTGGAAGTGGTCTCAATCATGTAGAGGAAATAATTTCAGTGTTGTAAAATAAAAGTATAACAATCTCTGAAATGGAAGAAGATGGGCAATAAATAAGTAAATAAATAAATAACGTGGGAAAAGGAAATTGACTCTTTGAGAAATAAGAGATTCCATTAGAAAGTTTTGTGTCAAGATTATAAGAATCCCAGAAAGAGAAAAGGGGGCATATATACTGTTTTAGATTTTAGCCCATAAAAGGCAAAAATGAAGAAAGAGCAAAAATGTACAACCAAACACACTGATTGGTAGATAGAAGCATGTGGGGAAAGAGACAAAAATACAACAGTTCCCCGACACCTATGGACATCTAATCTTTGATAAGGGGGCCCAAAGTATTAAATGGAAGAAGGAGGCTCTCTTCAATAAATGGTGCTGAGAAAACTGGGTTGAAACATGCAGAAGAATGAAACTGAACCACAAAAGTCAACTCCAAATGGATTAAAGACCTGGATGTTAGACCAGAAACAATCAAATACTCAGAGGAAAACATTGGTAAAACACTTTCCCAACTACACCTCAAGGACATCTTTGATTAAACAAACCCAATTTCAAGGAAGACTAAAGCAGAAACAAACAAATGGGACTATATCAAATTGAAAAGCTTCTGCACAGCCAAAGAAACTATCACACAAACAGATACCTCACAGAATGGGAGAAGATCTTCACATGCTATACATCAGACAAGAGACTAATCAGCAAAATATACAAAGAACTCAGCAAACTTAGCACCAAAAAAGCAAATGACCCCATCCAAAAATGGGCAGAGGATATGAACAAAACATTCACCTCAGAGGAGAGCCAGAAGGCTAACAAACATATGAAAAACTGCTCTAGGTCACTGAGAAGGTCAGAGAAATGCAAATTAAGACAACATTGAGATACCACCTCACCCCTGTAAGAATGGCATACATCAAAAAGGACAGCAGCAACAAATGCTGGAGAGGCTGTGGGGACAGAGGAACCCTTTTACATTGCTGGTGGGAATGTAAATTGGTACAGCCTCTGTGGAGAGCAGTCTGGAATACTCTCACAAGGCTAGACATAGACCTTCCATATGACCCAGTAATTCCTCTCCTGGGGTTATACCCCAAGGACTCCATAACACCTAACCAAAAAGAGGTGTGTACTCCTATGTTCATAGCAGCACAATTCATAATAGCTAAAACCTGGAAGCAACCCAGGTGCCCAACAACAAATGAGTGGCTGAGAAAGCTGTGGTATATATACACAATGGAATACTATGCATCTATCAAGAACAATGAACCCACCTTCTCTGACCCACCATGGTCAGAGCTAGAAGGAATTATGTTAAGTGAGCTAAGTCATAAAGATAAAGATGAGTATGGAATGATCCCACTCATCAACAGAAGTTGAGGAAGAAGATCTGAAAGGGAAACTAAAAGCAGGACCTGACCAAATTGTAAGTAGGGCACCAAAGTAATAACCCCATGGTGAGGGGGAGGGTGGACATGCGGCTTCCTGGGCCAGCGGGTGGGTGGGATGGGACACAATCTTTTGGTGATGGGAATGGTGTTTATGTACACACCTACTAAAATGTCGTCATATAAATCACTATTTTATTAATATGAGAGGGGGGAAATTGATTGTATGTCTAACAAAGGGACTTCTCAAAGTTAACCCAATTATCAAATAATGTGATGATAACAGTAACTATCCATTTTCTTCTTGAACCCCTAGACAGCAAGAACCTCACATTTCCAAATAGAGCCTAAACTTCTCCCAGTCTTGGGACCCTAGGGTAGGACCCACTTTCTTATATGCTACTCCCGATTCTTATCAAATAATATTGCATCTGATGATCACAACCTAGTCAACACAATGAGTACCACCCCAGCATGCTTCACTTCAGACTGTGTCCAGAGACCTCAAGTGTGGACAACCCTTCAGCTTCATCACTCGGGTGAGAACTTCCCTTTCATAGTATTCTCTAACTCCATCCCAGGTGGTTCACTTCCTAACAAAGTCCCAAAACCTAGATAAAGACTAGGTTCCAGGAGATAGAGCATATGTTCACATGTATCCATAAACTAGGGCAAATATATACCTGACAGCAGTAGTACACTAGAGTTTGCAGTGAGTACCCCCCAACACTTCATTTGCACTATTCCAACCTTTGGGTCCATGATTCTTCAACAATTTGTTTGGCTTTGTATGTTAACTCTCTTTTCAGCCACCAGATTCCAGATGCCATCAGGATGCCGGCCAGGCTTCCCTGGACTGAAGACCTCACCAATGCATCCTGGAGCTCCGCTTCCCCAGAGACTCACCCTACTAGGGAAAGAGAGAGGCAGACTGGGAGTATGGATCGACCAGTCAACGCCCATGTTCAGCGGGGAAGCAATTACAGAAGCCAGACCTTCCACCTTCTGCAACCCACAACGACCCTGGGTCCATGCTCCCAGAGGGATAGAGAATGGGAAAGCTACGGGGGAGGGGATAGGATATGGAGATTGGGTGGAGGAATTGTGTGGAGTTGTAACCCCCATCCTATGATTTTGTTAATGTCTCCTTTCTTAAATAAAAAAATAAATAAATACTACAATCAGGGAACAAATGAAAGTTTTAGTGAGTATACCACATATATCATTAATCAACGTTAATGTGAATGACCTAAACTCAACAAACAAAAGTTACAGAATGCCTGAATGGGTTAAGTAAAGCAAAAGCAAACTCAACTATTCTATGTGTGCAATAAACTTACATCTGAATTAAAGACATACTTAGAATAAAGGTGAAAAATTAAAGAACTGTGTTCCAGCCAGTGATACAGAAAAAGAGGCAGGAGCTACTATTCTCATATCAAATACAATAAACATTTAACAACAACAACAAAAAGCAATAAGGAGGAGAGAGAAACACTATACGGTGATCAAAAGATCAACCCAACTAGAAGACATAATTATTACCATCCAACATGGGTGCATCCAAATACACAAAGTAAGTTTTCAGTGATCTCAAGGGACATAAACATCTATATGCACACAAATTAGACAAAAGCTTCCCCAGGTATAAATCTCAGATTAAGATGGCTTTACTTATGAGTTGTAGAAGACTTTGAAAGAAGAATATCCATCCTACTCAAACTCTTTCCAAAAACTGAAGTGGTTATTGAATATAAAACATTAATTTCCCAATGAATAAATAAATAAATAAATAAATAAATAAATAAATAAATAAATAAACTGAAGTGGGGGTAGGGTATTCCCAAGCATATTCTACAAACCAGTATCACTCTGATATCCAAAGCAGGAAAAGATAGTACAGCCAAAGAAAACTAGACTAATATCCCTAATGAATACTGGTGCAAAAACCCTCAACAAAATCTTGGCACATCAAATCCAAAAATATATCAAGATGATACTCTTTCAAGACTAAGTGGGATTCATCCCAGGGATGCAGAAAAGGTTAAATATATGCAGACCAGTGTAATGCACCACATCAATAAGAAGACAAAACCACATGATTATATCAATAGATGCTAAAAAAGCATTCAACAGGGTTCAACACACACACACACACACACACACACACACACACACACACACACACATTATAATAAAGACTCTAAGTAAACTAGGAGCAAAAAAAATCCCTCAATATAATCAAGACCACATACAATAATTCCACTGCTAAGATCATACTCAGTGGCTAACAACAAAATCTTTTGATTTTTGCCATAAAATTGGAATTATCCAAAGATGATCACACTCATCATTATTGTTCAATATAGTCCTGGGTTTATTTGCTAGAACAATCAGAAAAGAAATAATATTAATCCACATTGGAAAGGTAGAAGTTAAACTGTAATTATTACAAATGACATGAAAATATGCATAGAATACCCTAAGAACTCCTCCAAAACTACTAGAAACTGTCAATAAATTTAAGAAAGTGGCAGAATACAAAGTCAATATACATAAATCTATGGTATTTTTGTACACAATAATGAGTCATTCGAAAGGGAAATGAAAGAAGTAATTCCATTCAAAACTGAACTGAAAAAGATAAAATACCTTGGAGTAAATCTAGCAAAAAGGTGAAAAAATAGCTGCATCAGAGCTTTAGAGTAAATCTAACTAAAGAGGTAGAAGTCCTATACAGTGAAAACTATAGGACAGTGTTAAAACTAAAAGAGAGACACAAAAATAGGAGGATGTCCCATTCATTAACTGTAAAAGCAGATATGAAAAATGGCCATACTCTCTAATTTAATCTATAAATTCAGTGCAATGCCTATCAAAATCCCTGTGCCTTCCTCAAGGAAACAGAACCATCCTAAAATTTGTGTGGACCCACTTCCATGGGGTGAAACTCTCTGGGAAATAGCCCCTGCTCTGTACCTGCTAGACTTGGAAGACTCCTGCTGTAATTCTTGTTGTCATGTCATCTCAGCATGTCATCTTTCAGTTGTCCTTGTGTCAGCCATGACCCTAAACAAAGAAGAGGCACCCTACCTATGGCTGTAGGAAACTGGTCAGTGAACTTTTTTTAAAATTTATTTATAAAAAAGAAACACTGACAAGAACCACAGGATAAGAGGGGTACAACTCCACATAATTCCCACCACCAGAACTCTGTATCCCATCCTCCCCCTTGATAGCTTTCCTGTTCTTTAATCCTCTGGGAATATGGACCCAAGGTCATTGTGGGATGCTGAAGGTGGAAGGTCTGGCTTCTGTAGTTACTTCCCTGCTGAACATGGGTGTTGACAGGTCGATCCATACTCCCAGTCTGCCTCTCTCTTTCCCTAGTGGGGCAGGGTTCTGAGGAATCTGAGCTCCAGGACACATTGGTGAGGTTGTCTGTTCAGGGAAGTCTGGTTGGCATCATGCTGGCAACTGGAAACTGGTGGATAAATAGAGAGTTAACGCACAAAGCCAAATAAATTGTTGATTAATCATGAACCTAAAGGCTGGAGTAATGTAGACGAAGAGTTGGGGGGTTCTCCATTTTGTAGATAGCCAGTAAGCATATTTTAGTTCTATTTCAAAGAGCCTGTGGCTATACTAGTTTTTTTTCCCCTGAGACTGAAAACTGATATGCAGGTGGATCAGTGAACTTTTCATTAGGAGAATGGGACCCATGGGACCAGGCGGCAGAGCACTGGGTTAAGCACACATAGTACAAAGTGTAAGGACATGCAGCACAACGATCCCAGTTCCCCACCTACAAGGAGGTAGTTTCACAAGCAGTGAAGCATATCTGCAGGTGTCTTTCTCTCTTCCTCTCTGTCCTCCCCTCTGCAATAAATTTCTCTCTGTCCTGTCAAAAAAAAATTAAAAATGGCCACAGGAGCAGTGGATTCATAGTGCAGGCATGAAGCTCTAGGGATAACACTGAAGGCAAAAAAGGAAAGGAGAATGGGACCCATCTGAAGCTCAGCTCTGCTGCCCAGTTCAAAACCTGCCCTCTGTATGTGGTCTGTGGCTGGTTCTGGGAGTGAATCACAGTTTCCAGCCTCTCAACCTGTAGTCAGCAGATACTGGAGGCTAGGAGCTCAAACCTTCCAGACTGGCCTCCTACATTGCTGTTGTCAGGCCAAGTCTTCTGAACTAGCCAAATATTCAGATCTCACAGTGTTGTGCTGCGCCACGGAGGAGAGAGAGAGGAGATCCGTAGTGGAGAGGGAACACAATTCTGTATTCACGTGGGCACCTCAGAGTTGCGTGAGAGCGCAGTGGTTTGGGCCATGTGGAGGTAGCCAAAATGGCCACCTCACGCAGCAACCTTCCCTGCGTCTAATCACCGAAGTTAAAAGGGGGCAAGAGAGAGAGGGATGGAAGAAGAAGGGATTTATAGGGCAAAAACTGGGAGTGACGAGCTGGGACAGGATTGGTTGGGAAGGGCACTTCGAGAATATCATATTAACTCTCGTGGGAACTGGCACTAGCCTGAGGGGACATATGCACAGCATCATAGCACCATTCTAGCAGCTGTGGGTATACAGTGGGTCACAATTCTGAGCCAAGGACCAGTGAAAGGACAGTCTGCCAGCAGACCAGGCTTGCTTCTGAGACTGAGCACAGTGGGAGTATATAGCTTCTCTTTAACCTGTTCTTTGGTAGCAGAATATACCTGATGTCAACTGTTAGGCTGTCTGGTGAAATAACCAGGTAATAGGTGTTGGTTACATTTCTCAGTCAGATCAGATGTTCTGCAGCTCTGACTACTCACTTCTGCAGTGGGGATCTGCCAAGACCTAACAGGCTTTCAGAACATGAAGAAATTCCATCAGGCCAGCACTCTGTCTACCTGGTCTGTCAGAGAATCGCTCTTACAAGGCCTTCACACACTTCAACATCAACTTCAGGTCTTAGGCTTTCCTGCTCTGGCAGGAATAAGAAGTGGACTAACTAACTCTATATCTCTGCTAGACTTTGTGGCTTTTCTCTGGCTGCAGCAGAAGCTTCATACTCTTTGGCATGCTTGTATATGTAGGAAATGAAGTATTTTTTCCTCTTTTTTATTATCTTTACTTATTGGATAGAGATGGCCAGAAATTGAGAGGATAGGGGGAGATAGAGATGGGGAAAGAGACACCTGTAACCCTGCTTCTCCAAAGCAGGTGGCAACCAGGACCTTGAACCTGGGTCCTTGCATATTATAGCATGTGCACTCAACCAGGTGTGTCACTTCCCAGGCCCTGAAGTCTTTCTCTACAGCTTTACAGGAATCTCCTGACCTACTTCCACAGGGGGTGGGGGGCTGTGTGTCTTTCCCTGGCTTCTAATACAGCAATGCCTCAAATTACCTCTGCAGGGGTTTCAGGGGTCCTCTCCTGGGCATTCACTTTGGTTTTGTCTCAGACTACCTCTGCAGTAGAATTTGTTTTAAAGCCAGAACAGTGCTCATCTGTGATTTATAGCAGTGCTGGGGATTCAACCTGTGATATCAGTTTCATGTATAAAAGTGTTTTGAATAATGACTATGCTATCTTCCTGGTTCTGCAGATTTCTGAGTGCCCTCCCAGGTTATCAGTGACACCATCAACCCAATCTTGCAGAGGACCACATTAAACAGCATCCCTACCAGGTCATTCCATGCTACAATCTCAGAAGGCAGGTTCCATGGGCCCTACCCCAGAACTGCCTGCAACCCATCCTCAGTATCCAACCTCTACAGGAAGAATACATGAGACCCTCCCTGGCTCAGACATAGTATCATGATGGCTGGCACATTACAACAGGAGGAATCTCTGGATCTCAGCAACATCTCTGTCTTAGGTGACCACCTGAAACAGGGGGCTACTGCAGGCACTAAACCACAGTTCTGTTCCAGTAGACTTACGTACCTAGAGACAGATTCTTTGAAGGGAGATTGGTGACCCCACCACACTCCAGGGACCAGAGGCTCATCCCAAAAGTATTGCAGCAGCATTGTTTAACTTCCAACTGCCACAGGAAACAAGTGTGGGCAAAGATGTGCAGAAAAAGGAATTCAGTTACACTGTTATTAGGAATGCAAGCTGGTAAATTCTCTACAGTAAACAGTGCAGAGAATTCTTGTTGGGATATTGTACAGATGTGGTTGAGTTAGGCAGGACCCACAAACCACCATATTTCCATGAGAGTATTATTATTTACATATCAATCTTCTGCCTTGTTTTAAAAATGACTCCTATGCCACCATATTACCCCATACGGGTATCTCCTGTTCCCCCCAGCTAAAAACCCTAGCAACTGTTGCTACAGAAGCTTTCTACCTTCCCAGAGTGCCTTGTTTTCTCCTCGCCCTTTCCTAGCCAATTCTGTCCTGACTTGCCATTTCCGAAATTCTCCTATAAAAGTCACTTTTGTTTCCACGCTCTCTCTCTCTTTCTCTTCTGCATCCCAACCTGGAGAAAGGCAGGCGTGCATAGCAGGAGGCGGCCATTTTGCTAGCTCCACTTGGCCTAAACCCACCGTACTCACACCCGACTCTGGGGCGTCAGCATGAATAAAGATTTGTGTTCCTGCTCCGCCACCAGTTCCTGGTCTCTTCTCTCTGGCTATGCTAGCCCAGCAAGTTCTTAAATAAATAACAGTGGGAAAATCTTAATATCTAGCAATACCACTCTTAGGCATATAGCCAAAGTACATGGGATCATTAATTTGAAGGGATTTATATATGTTCATAATTGCACTGTGTACAAAATGTAAATTCCAAGAGCAGATGACTATGTAGGGGTTAAAGAATAGGAAATATATCAGGGAAGCGGGTGGGATATGGAGCTCTGGTGGTGGGAATTGTACCCCTCTTATCTTATGGTCTTGTCAGTGTTTTTATTTTATAAATAAATGAATTTTTAAAAAAAGAAGTTAAAGGGTATATATATATATATATATATATATGAATGTTTCTTTGCAATAAAAATATGATATTGTATCATTTGAAATAAAATGAATGGACCTAGAGGTGATTACACTAAGTGAAGTAAGAGATAAAGGACAACTATGAAATGATTTTACTCATGTGGAGTACTGATAACTAGAACAAATAAGTTTGCAAAAATGGTAACTAACCTGTCTCTCAGACTTTGTGAAGACTATGGTGGTTAGGAGAGGGGTATAAAAATGTTGGCAAAAGGTGTGATGCCTTACCAAACCATGTATAGGTATGGAATTATAATGCTGGAATCTTCGCCCACCCTGTTCAACGCTTGATGTCTCGTCATCCAATCTGGTCTCCTACACCTACACTGAACTTCTCTGTTCCAGACTCTTGGAAACAGAGTTGGCAGTCAGCTGAGGTAAAGAACAAACACCTCATCACAGACCCCTGCAAGCGTCAACCCGGCTTTGACCTAGCACGTTATGATTGGGCCCTCCTCAATCGCTATCAAACAGACCATGGCCGGTGCACCGCTATGTTCCATCGCTGGGGAGCCAGAGATGACCCGAACTGCCTCTGCTTCTACAGACCGACTATGACCCACATAGTCAACGACTGCCACCTCTCCAGATTCAAAGGAGGTCTTGAAACTTTACATCAGGCTCAACCTGACGCTGTTGACTGGCTACGGAAGAAGGAAAAACGCTAGAAGAAGAAGAAGCTGGAATCTTATAATTTTGTGAAACCCCGAAAAATTACTAATAATAATAACAGGAAAATTTAAATATATCACCTCAAGACAATAAAGGAAAAAGTCAATTGACCATGTAATTTGACACACCAAAAAAGCATCTAACAAAATCTTACATCCATCTATGAAAAAAAAAATCTTCACAAGTTATTGATAATGGAGACCTCACAAGCAGTGCAGCTGGTTTCATCTCTCTATATCTCTCTCTCTCTCTCCCTCCTTCCCTCCCTCCCTCTCTCCTTCCCTCCCTCCTTCACTCTCTCTCCCTATCCCTTCTCAATTTCTCTCTCCTATTTAATTTTAAAAAAAGGAAAAAATAGTCACTAGGAATAGTGGATTTATTGTGTAGTCACCAAACCCCAGCAATAAGCCCTGTGGCATTAAAAAAATGAAAAAAGTGGAGAGGGGTCAGGAAGTAGCACAGCGGGTTAATCACACATGGCACAAAGGTTCCCATTCAAAACCCTGGCTCCCCACCTGCAGGGAGGTTGCTTTATGAGCAGTGAAGTGGGTCTGCAGGTGTCTGTCTTTCTCTCCCCCTCTCTGTCTTCCCCTCCTTTCTCCATTTCTCTCTGTCCTATCCAACAACAATGACATAAATAATAATAATAACAACAATATTAACCAAAATGATGATTTTAAAAAATAAGGGCAACAAAAGGAAAAAATAACCTCTGGGAGCAGTGAATTTGTGGTGCAGGTACCGAGACCCAACAATAACCCTAGAGTCAATATAATAATAATAATATTATTATTATTATTATTAATAACAATAAAAATAATAATGGAGAATTTCCTTTTCATGATAAAAAACAAGAAACCAACAGTTAACAAAATGTTAATAGTGAAATAGTAAATGTTTTCATCCTATGATAGGGAATAAGGTACATATGCACCACTTATAATGAAGTATCTGTTAATCTGACAAAACCTGGTATCTAGAATTTTCATCCTGAGACTAACCAGGTGGCTTAAATACTCCCTAAAAAGACCTGGGTCCCAGGCTGCCTGGTCTTCCAGTCAAGTAGCAAATTTGAGGGTTCCTGTGATAAACTCAGGTTTCTGTAAATAATAGAATAACTTTCACAGAACTCAGGAAAGGGATGTCATTATAATCACTGCTTTGTTACAAAAGATACAAATCATAAGGAACACCCAAATAAGGAGTTACAAAGGGGAAGGTCCTGAATTCAGAGCTTGGGTTTCCTTTAACAAGGAATTGGGTTATATTATCCTCGCAGTATGTAGACATGCTCACCAGCCAGCAAACTCCACCAAACCTCAGTTTTCAGAGTTTTTTGAGTACGTGTAATGAGTCACTGGCTGGGAATAGGAACTCAATTTTCAACTCCTTCCACTCCCTACAGACCATGCAAGGTTAAAGCCCAACCCTCTAATCACATGGTTGGCCTTTCTGGTGCTCATCTCCAATAATCTTAAATCACTTTGTGTGTTTCACTTTTTTGTAAGATTTTTTATTATTATTATTTCATGAGAATGAGATTTCAAGAGAGGGTGAGAAGAGAGAGGAGAGAGGTCAGAACATTGCTCCAGTACATCGCAGTGCTGGATATCCTAGAGGATATAAATCCTGTGCAGTGCTCTACTGCTGAGCAACTTCCATGACAGATTAAATCATTTTGTCAGCAAAAATGCAGTCACTATACCAGGGGGCTCATAATAACAAAAGTACTCCTATTACTTAGGAAATTCCAAAGAATTTAGAAGCTCTGTGCTGAAAATCTGGAACAAAAATATTACACTGATTTGTGGCCATAGTATTCATAAAGTAAAATAATAATAATGATAATAATATATACAAACCTTTCTGAATATCTACATTTAGTGTAGCATTATAACACCAGTATTCCTAATACTTGGAGAAATCAATCTGGGGTAAGGCGAGGAAGCTTTGAACTCAATTTTCTAATGTGTTTAATTATCATTATCAGTTTTACAATCCTACCAACATACCTGTGTTAGACTATATTGAAATATTGTAGATATAACTTGAACAATAAGAGGTAAAAGATGTTGGTACCTTATTCGGGTCTAAGTCATTAAGTACTGGTTTAGTCCATATGTCTCCTATGGTGAGGCCACTGGTTTTGGAGGCTTCCATTTTATCACATCAAGTTCCAAACCCAGAAATGATCTCAGCTGTGGGGAAAAAAAAAACAGCACCTTTAGCACTGTTGACCTAAGCTGGCTCTGTTCTCAAACACTGAAAAACCCAAAACAACAGGTTAATAACATTCTGCCAACAGATGTCCCTCTCTGAAGGCAAACCTCAAAGAGAATGAACTTTACTACCTGTTCTGGGAAAGGTCCTTGAGAGCAGAGACAATAAGGATTGATCATATGCACAAGTTACTTAGAAAGTTTAACTAAAAACACATTGTTATAACTAAAGGTCACTTTAATTTAATGCTTTTTATCACAATATTTCTTTATAAAAGCTGTAACAGAATCCAATAAAGTGCCTTCAGTCCTAGAGACTGTTGGTCCTCCACTGATGTTTCATATTCATTCCTTGTGTCTCCTCCTTCCTCAGGCCCAGAAACAGAGAACAACTCAACACTCAGCAATATATATTTCACTCTGTCGGGTTTCTGGTATAATTGAACTAAAAGATGATACCTTTTTCTCTGAGCTTCTTTTAAAGTCTTAACATAATGGATTTCCCTCATTATATAACACTTATTTTGAAGATAACACCACATGCTAACTTCTCCATTTATACCCAGGCTTTGACACCTTTGGATCAGGTTTCATCACTACATTGGTCTAGACTGCAGATAGCATTGCAAATTGAGCAAGTGACTGGCTATCAGTCCACTCCTGTTCACATAGGGTAAGATGACATAGGTACATAAGCAGTTGGCTAGGGACCAGGTGGTGGCACATCTAGTTAAGTGCACACACTACAATGCTCAAGGACCCAGGATCAAGTCCCTGGTCCCCATCTGCAGGAGGAAAGCTTCAAGAGTGGTGAAGCAGTGCTGCAGGTATCTCTCTGGCTCTCTAACTCTCTAATTCCCCTTCCCCTCTCAATTTCTGGCTGTCTCTATCCAATAAATAATGATTTCAAAAAATTTAAAAAAGAAATAGTTGGCTATATTCACCAGTTGATAGTAGAGCTCAATTCACTGTTAGCCCATCCTATCAGGTCCTTAAGAAACCATACAGGGGCTGAGTGGTGGCATACCTGGTAGAGCTTACATGTTACAAAGAAATCAGGGGCTGGGCAGTGCACCATGTTAAGTGCACATAGTGTGAAGCACGGGGACCTGTGGAGGGATCCCGTTTGGAGGCCCCCCAGATCCCCACCTGCAGAGAGGTTTGCTTCACTAGCAATGGAGCAGGTCTGCAGGAGTCTTTCTCTCCTTCTCTCTGTCTTTGCCTCCTCTCTCAGTTCCTCTCTGTCCTATCCAATAATAAACAACAACAGCAACAAAATGGAGGTGGTGGCAGCCTGGAGCTGTGGATGGTAAAAAAAAAATAAAATAAGAAAGAAAGAAAGAAAGAAAAAAGAAGAAAAGAAAAAGAAAGGAAAGAAGAGAAAAGAAAAGAAAAGAAAAAAAAGGAAAGAAACCATTCAGGTGACAACAGAAGCTGGCATGTCCTCAGGTTGGCCATACTAGGGGAAGAGACAGCCTGAAAACAGGCAAGATAGTTGACCTGGGAAGGTGTCTTCTTTGTTATGTGCACCATCCAGGTTTCAGCCTGGTTCCTACCACACTGGGGGAAGCTTTAGTGTTGTGGTAGCTTTCTCTCTCTCTCTCCCTCTGCCTCTCTCTTCCTATCTGAAAAAAATTCAGCTCAGGGGGGTAAAGGCCCCTGTGACTACCAGAAAACAAACAAGCAAGTAAACAAGCAGAGAAACTGATCAGAATCTACCTACTTGTGAGTATGCTAACCAATGAATGCTCTGAATTCCTCTAATAGCATATTTACATAGAACCATTTGCATTTCATTGTGGAACTCTTTGGATAATTATATTCCTTATCAAAGCATTTCTCTGATCCCACACAAAATATGAGTATTTCAGAATTTCAGATTTCAAGAGTGTTTATATCTATATGACATGAAGCAATTTCAATTACTATCTGATAACAATCAATAATTTCCCCTTACACAGAAATTCTCCAGTCTAATGCCCAGTATTCATAACACTGAGACACTCACAGGCTGTTATCACACTCCCTGATCTATACTCAGAATTTGTCCATACAAAGAGTAGCTTCTATTCTAAGATTTTTTTTTTCACCAGAGCACGGCTCAAATCTGGCTTATGGTAATGCTGAGGATTGAACCTGGGAGTTCAGAGCCTTAGGCATGAAAGTAGTCTACACAACCATTATGATATCTCTTTAGCACTATTCTATTTTATAATGTATCAGCTCATGAGATCTTATTAGTCCCCACTTAGCAGGTCCAAGTATTGTTTTTAAAGTGTGAATTTGCATTTCTTCTATTTTACAACAGACTTAATCATTCAAAAAAAATCTGGTAAGAGAGATACAATCCTATAACAAACCTGATTACACATTCAAACCTTCACTCAAATTTCACCCTAATCTTACAGATTCTCACATTTTTATATTCTGTTAGCTTTTCAAACCAAAGCTATTGCCCTTAAAACAGTCACTCTCACAATCTGTTTCAGTAACTTTCTTCAAGAAGTTGGTGATACTCCTTCTTCACCCCATCTTGAATGGAGCTTGAAGGAATCATGTTAAGTGAGATAAGTCAGAAACAGAAGGATGAATATGGGATGATCTCACTCATAGAAAGAAGTTGAAAAACAAGATCTTAGGGAAAGAGAGAAACAGGCTGGCAGTATGAATAGATCTGCCCACACCCATGTTCAGCGGGGAAGCAGTTACAGAAGCCAGACCTTCCACACATTCTGCACCCTATAATGATCTTGGGTCCATACTCCCAGAGGGAAAAAGAATAGGAAAGCCATCAGGTGAGGGAATGGGATACAGAGTTCTGGTGGAGGGAATTGTGTGGAGTTGTACAACTCTTATGCTATGGTTTTGTGTTTCCTTTTTTAAATAAAAATAATAAAAATAAGAAGAAAAACAAGATCAGAATGGAAAACACTAAGCAGAGCTTGAGCTGGAGTTGGTGTGTTGCACCAAAGTAAAAGACTCTGGGCTTGGGGAGTGGGGGTGGGGTTCAGATCCTGGAACATGATGGCAGAGGAGGACCTAGTGGAGGGTGAATTTTTATGTGAAAAACTGGGAAATGTTACACATGTACAAACTATTGTATTTTACTGTGGACTTTAAATCATTAATTCCCCAGTAAATAAATTTTTTAAAAAAGAAGTTGATTATACTAATCTACATAATGTAACCATTCCTTTCACTGTAGACTCTAATGATTTAGCACTAAATCCTCTTGACTTTGACTTGAACTACCTTCTTGGTGACCACAGGTCTTAGACTTTCTTTATTATCCCATAATAAGTTTTCCTTTGAGGAATTACTTTGAGATCACTGGTGATAGCACTGATTGACTGAAATCTGACTTATGTCTAGCATCAATATCCATCCCCAGTCACTTTCATTTTAGTTGCAGACAATAACTAAGGAAAAATAAATTTCTCTCTTTTTTCCTTATTATTTTGTGTTATATTGTTCATCATGTGAGCCAATTTCTCAGGAGCATTTATCTATCATCTCTACATCCCACTGGTAATTTTTCAACTTTAGAAACTGATCATGGCAATGCTGCTGCAATCTCATATAATGGGTGTCGATCCAGTGACCACCCAGGAATCAAAAGTCCTTTCATCTATTCTCTTTTGAAAATATGATTCTATGTGCCAGGGCCATTATAGTAAGCCCCATGTATTCTGACACCAATTATTACAGTGCACAAAATGGTGAATTGCAGTTCAATTCTTGAACTAACTACCCAGTGTTAGCACAATCCTCACAAATCAACGGTTCAGTGGTCCACAAGAGAGGACTATTTTCAGATGCCAGTCACACATCAGGGGTTCTTAGGTTACCCACATTTCTCACTAGCTACAAAATCAGAAGTACCTATGACTACCTCACATTTGATAATTCAATTGTATGGATCACAGAACTTAGAAATGTCATTTATTCATTGTTAACATGCTATTATAAAGGATACAAATCAGGAGGACCATCTAAATAAGAAGGAATGGGGATGTTTGGGAGATTCTGTGTTTGCCTCCTTATGGAATTAGAGTGTCGCCATCACTCTTTGAGTTCAAAGGTTTCATTATGTTAAACATGAATAGTTGAAGTAATGGCTATGTTTTACTCTAATCTAAAACAGTCTCCTACCCTATCTAGTAGTGAGGATGGCTTAGTGCCATTACCCCCTAATCAGAGTTCCTCTTTTTGGTGATTGGCTGCTGTCCTGAATCATCTACTTAGAAGTACAAAGATACTGTTATCACTTGAGAAATTCCAAGGATTTCATAACCGTGCCAGGACCCTGAACAAAGATCAACTAAATATTTTTTCCATAAATGTCTATGTAAAATGTTAAGAAACTCTGTGAAGGTTTGCATGCTGAAAACAAATGTTTAATATTATAAAACAAATGAATAGTAAATAAATCAAGAGATAGATACCAGGTTCATGAAATGAAAATATCAATATAGTAAAGATGTTAACTAACTCAATTCATGTACATATTCCAGAGATGCTTCTCGTTTTTAAATTTGAATTATTATTTTTTTGTTTTCTATTTTATTTATCAGAGCACAGCTCAGCCCAGGCTTGTGGTGGTGCTGGGACTTTGGAGCCTCAGGCATGAGAGTCTCTGCATAACCATTATGCTACCTACACTACCAGAGAGGTGTTTCTCTACAGATAAAATGTCTTATACCAAAAATCTTGTGAACTTGTACACATGCTCACGCACATGGAGATGTATGTCCAGAGAGAGAGAGAGAGAGAGAGGATATCATTCTGACATATGCAGTGTGGAGTATCTAACCTGGGGTCTCAGACTTACAAGTCCATCTCTATAATCACTGCACCACCACCCAGGCCACTCTCACCTTTTCCATTTTACTGAATATCAAGGGTGGTATATATTTAACTACTTAGTACATAGTCAATTCTCCCTCAAGAACTATTGTCTTCATCGCTAAGGATCCAGAAGTGTAAAACATTTAAATCATTGTTTTTACCATTACTATTTGAAAAGACTACTTGAAAGTTATTGTTTCTAGGCTAAGAAGACAGCATAGGGGCTGGGTGGTGGCGCACCTGGTTAAGCGCACATGTTTCACTGCACAAGGACCTGGGTTCAAGCCCCTGGTCCCCACCTACAGGGGGAAAGCTTTGAGAGTGGTGAAGCAGGGCTGCAGGTGTCTCTCTGTCTCTCTTCTTCTCTATCCCCCCTTTCCTTCTTGATTTCTGGTTGTCTCTATCCAATAAATAAAGATTTTTTAAAAGAAGAAGAAGAAGACACCATAATGGTTATCCAAAAAAAAAAGTCTGAGGCTCTGAGATCTCAAGCAGGTTCAATCCCAAAACCGCCATAAGCCAGAGCTGTACATTGTTCTGGTTCTGGGTTCTCTCTCTCTCTCCTCTCTCTCTCTCTCTTTCTCTCTCTCTTTCTTTCTCTCTCCTTTCTTCCCTCCTTCTCTTCCTCGCTCCATACATACACACACACACATACACACACACACACACACACACACACACACACACACACACACACACATATATATTTTTATGTAGCTTTCATTAAAAAGATAAAGTATTTTGGGGGGGCTAGGTGGTGGTGCACCTGGTTAAGCGCACTATTCATAATGCACGAGGCCAAGGGTTCAAGACCCTATCCTCACCTGTAGGGGAGAAGTTTTGCGAGAGGCGAAGCAGTGTTGCAGATGCCTCACTGTCTCTCTCCCTACTCTCTCAATTTCTGGCTGTCTCTATCCAATAAATAAAGATACTTTTTTTTTTTAATGAAGTAGTGCAGCAGGTTAAGCTCACATGGCACCAAGCACAAGGACCAGCATAAGGATTCAGTTTTAAGCCCCCGGGTCCCCACCTGCAGAGGGGTAGCTTTGCTTCTCAGGCAGTGAAACAGGTCTACCAGTTTCTATCTTTCTCTCTCCCTCTCTGTCTTCCACTCCTCTCTCGATTTCTCTCTGTCCTGTCCAACAACAATAACAACAATGACAATAACGACAACAAGGGCAACAAAATGGAAAAAAAAATGGCCTCCTGGAGCAGTAGATTCACAATGCAAGCACCGAGCCCCAGTGATAATCCTGGAGGGAAAAAAAAAGTATTTTAAGAAAGAAATTGTTCTCATGTGACAACAGTCTAGTGGATAATTATTTCCTCAATAAAAAAATAATAAAGGCACTTGAAACCAAACAATTATGTTGAAAATATTGTTTCTTATAAATATAAAATAAATATTATTATTATTGTTTCTGAAAAAAGAGATGTATATGCATTGACGAAAAGTGAGCATATTTTTATTTCTATGTGTGTTAATGTACAAATAGGAATGTGTGAGTTTAAGCAAATAATGACATGTGGGGTGGCCTCTATGTTTAAGCATGTTTGTGTATGTGAGTGAATGTGAATGTGTGCACAAATTAATACTAAGTACACTCATGGGTTTGCATACTGATGTAAGTAAATGTGTAAATGACTGTTCATGTGAGCATATTCAGGTAGGTGAATAAATAAATGTTTGAACATTATATATATATATATATATATATATATATATGATGTATCTGAGGCTAATTTGAATGCATTTATATATAGTAGTGAATGTGGGAGCATATGTAAATGCATACGTAACCCTGTCTGAGTGAGAAAATTTTCAAGCCCATTATGTTATTTTCCTCCTTTCCTCCCACTTTCTCTCTCTATCTCTCTTTCTCTCTCTCTCTTTCCAAATTACTCCTCAGCTTTGGTTTGTGGTGGTGCTACTTGGGACCTTTGATGCCATAGATATGTTCTAGTATATATGTGAAGAGATATATGAGTGTGTGTATGAACATAATTATGTGATCTTTTAATATTTTAGTATTTATTTATTTATTTATTTATTTTTACCAGACCACTGCTCAGCTCTGGTTTACGGTGGTGCGGTGCATTAAACCTGGGACTTTGGAGTCTCAGGTATGAGAGTCTCTTTGCATAGCCAATGTACCCCCACCCCATAGTCGTGTGATGTTCACATGGCTGAAATTATGTGTGATCCAGTTGGTATCAGTCCCCCACTTCTTTCTATTTTTTATTTGACAGGACAGAAAAAAATTGAGAGAGGAGGGAGATGGGGAAGGGTGGAGAAAGAAAGACAGACACCTGCAGACCTGCTTTACCACTCATGAATCATTCCTCCTGCAAGTGGAGAGCAGGGTATCCAAAACCAGATCCTTGAGCACTGTAATGTGTGCTCTTAACCAGGTGCCCCCCCACATATGTATTTTAATGAGTCCTTTATAACCACCATAATGTGAGGAAATTATTATGTGTAATATATATACACATATATATATTATACGCACATATATATTATTTTTTGTTGTTGCTACTACCTTACTATTTTCAGATGACATTTTCAGTTAGAGACAGAGATGGGGCAGAGAGAGAAGACACACCACCTGAGCTTCTTCCAATTCAATGAGGGCTGAGCTTGAACCTGGGTTACAAACATGACAAAGCAAGTGCACTATGCAGATGAACTTTTTTGATGGCCTTGCATGATATTCTTTAGAATGAGTGTTTAAACTTCTATAATTGAATGCTTTGATGAGACAAAATGAGAATTACATAAATGATTGTGTTCAAGTATACACCTGAATATGTTCCCATGGGTGTGAGTGCTAGCATGTTTGTATAAGTAAACATTTATGGGTTTCACTGTAGCAAATTAATTAACATGAGTGTATTTGTGTGATTGAAATATACATGAATACATGTGATTGCATTTTTGTGTTAGTGAATGTTAAAAGTTTTTGTGACATGTAAGGTTTGAATGTGCAGGTTTGAATGTGCACGTTTATGTGGACATGTTGGTGACTTTGTTTATGTGCACATGTAGTGTGTGTGTGTGTGTGTGTGTGTGTGTGTGTAGTCCTATGGTGGTATGCCCAGTAAATTTCACACATTACCAGGAGCAAGGATCTGAGTTCAAGGTCCCAATCCTTACCTGGGAGGGGCAGGGAGAGAGCTTCACGAGTGGAAGAGCAGTGTGTAGTGCTTCTTTTATATATCTCTCCCTCTCTCTTTTTCTCGCGCAATAATAAAAGGAAAATAATAATCCGGGAGGCAGAAATTTTTGTATATGTATTCAAATATGTTTTGTGAGTAAATGTTTGTGTCCTCAAGTACATACGTGAATTGTTGGTGATGTGTATGAATGTTACCATGCTTGTAGAAAGGAATGAACATGCATTCCGATAAACACATGAGTCTTTAAATATAATTTCTTTTGTGGGAACATTTGAATGAATAGTTATTAACATCATGTCTTGCACATCAGTGAATTTATATGCATGTGGAAATCAGCATGTCTGTGTGAGACAATGCATATATTAGCCTATTAGATAAATTTCTATGGCATGAATATATAAATTTATATATACATTCTCTCTTGTGTATGAATGACTTTATTATAAACAAGTGAATACATATTTGTGTTCTTATGTGTAGCATGCGAGTAATTGCTTTTTACTTTACCACCTGGGCTTCACTGAGACTTTTGTGCTTCTGTATAATTCTATCATTCTTAGAAGACTCTTTTTTTTTCCTAGACAGAGAGTGAATGGCAGAGAGGAAGAGAGAAGGAGATAGAGAGACTCAATAGCACCACTTGAGGGCTCCTAAGGCTTCGCCCATGCATTGTGTTCTCATATGGTGGTTGGGACTGTGAACACGCAGGTCCATATGCATGGTAAAGTATATAGTCTACAAGGTGAGATATCTGCAGACCTGAATAAGTGTTTTTTATGTGAGATATTGTTGATATGTGATTACATATCAATGAGGCAATTTGTGTGCATATGAGTGAATGTAACATTTTTTACTTTATTTCTTATTATTTATTTATAAAATGGAAACATTGACAAGACCATAGGATAACAGAGGTACATTTCCACACATTGCCCACCTCCGGAGCAACCTCCTCCCTTGATAGCTCCCCTATTCTTAATCCCTCTGGTTGTATGGACCCAGATCATTGTGAGGTACAGAAGGTGGTAGGTCTGGCTTCTGTAATTGCTTCTCCACAGAACATGGGCATTGGAAGATCGATATATACTCCCAGCCTCTTTCTTTCCCTAGTGGGACAGGGATATGGGGGGGGGGGCTCCAGGACACACGGTGGGGTCCTCTTCCCAAGAAAGTTGGGTTAGCATCATGGTATCCATGACTATAACAATCTGTATATAAGTGAATATGCCCATGATTGTGGTACAACAGTATTTCTATACATATTAACATGTGGAGTATATTGCTATTTTTTATTATATTTTATAAAGGTGATAATATTTGTGTATTCATATAAATATACTGAGTATGTCTGAAATATTAATATGTCTAGTCATGGTAATATGTGATTAATAATATTTGATTAAATGATATGTGGGTAATTTTGTACAAATATGTTAATAGGTATATTAACATATATATCATGACATATGTTTCTACTTTTTTCTTTTTTAAATTATCTTTATTTATTGGATAGAGACAACCAGAAATCTATCCCCTCTGAAGATAGAGACAACCAGAAATCTATCCCCTCTGAAGATTCCTACAGGCGCTTCCGCCAAGCCATCTTCAAAGCAGCTTCCCAAGCTATTCCTCGTGGGAGACGTGCTAACTATACGCCTTGTCTTGATGCTGAATGCAAGCAACTACTAAAGCAGTATGAGTCGGGTGACCCAGATGTGGCTGACCATCTCATTACCTCCCTGGATGCAGCACGCCAAGCCCGCTGGCAACAACTCACGGAAAGTCTGAACTTCACCCACTCAAGTAGGAAGGCCTGGGAGCTTCTTCATAGTCTGGGTGCCGGTAGCCAACCCTCTCCCGTCTCCTATCCTCCTGTATCTCCAAACTCAGTGGCCAGTCACCTAATTCAAGCTGGACATGCTAAGATCGACCCAGTCTGGAAAAGAGAAATTTCCCATGAGTGGTCATCCCACTTCCGTTTATCTTCTCCATCTCCAAAACTCTCTCCCTTTACACTGTCTGAACTGGAAGACGCTTTGAAGAGGGTTAAACCGGGAACGGCTGCTGGCTATGATAACATCACCCCAGAACTCATTCTTAACTTGGGCCCCGCGGCAAAGAAGTGGCTCACTTCATTCCTGTCTCACATCTTGGAATCCGAAATCTATGCCCAAAATTTGGCGTCGTGTGAAGATAATAGCAGTTTTGAAACCAAAGAAAGACCCAACACTGGCCACCAGCTATAGACCAATTTCTCTCCTCTCCATGTGTTACAAACTCCTTGAGAGGCTGCTTCTGTCACGTATTTCTCCTCTTACAGATAAATTCCTATCACCCGCCCAAGCTGGTTTCTGCCCAGGAAGATCTACCTGCGAACAAGCCCTGGCCCTCTCAACTTACATTGAAAATGGATTCCAGAAGAATTTAAAGACGGGTGCTGTCTTTGTTGATCTCACAGCAGCCTATGACACGGTCTGGCACCGTGGTCTCCTAGTCAAGATCTCAAGATGTCTGCCTCCATGGGTGGCCAACACTATATCGTTTCTTCTCCCAAACAGAAGATTTCGGGTGCATCTGGGTGACAAGTCTAGCAGATGGAGACTTGTCTCAAGTGGCCTCCCCCAGGGCTCTGTTCTGGCTCCTATGCTATTTAATATTTACATCAATGACCTTCCAGAAACTTCTTCAAGGAAGTTCATCTACGCCGATGACATCTGCTGTGCAACTCAGGCATCCAAGTTTGACATCCTAGAGGAAACACTCACGAAAGACATGTCTCTGATATCTGATTACTGTAAAAAATGGCGACTAACCCCTAGCACTGCAAAAACAGTATCATCTGTTTTCCATCTACACCATGCCTCGGCCTCGAGTGAGCTTAATGTGCAGCTTGAAGATACGAGAATCCAGCGTGAAGCCCAGTCAGTCTATCTTGGCGTTATTCTCGATCGCACCCTGTCATTCCATGAACATCTCATAAAAACTGCAGCAAAGGTGGGTGCGAGGAATAACATCATTGCAAGACTGGCCAGCGCTTCCACACTATGATCACCATCTCTGGCATTATGCTATTCCACTGCAGAATACTGTGCCCCAGTATGGTTCCGTAGCCCCCATGTCCACTTGGTCGATTCCAAATTATATTCCTCCATGAGGATAATTTCTGGAACCATCCGTCCCACCCCGGTTCCATGGCTGCCAGTTCTTAGCAACATCGCCCCGCCAGATATTCTTCGGGATGCGGCATCATCTAAGTTCATTTCCCACATCTACGCTCGACCGGACCTGCCAATATACGCGGATATCTTCACCCACCCTGTTCAACGCTTGACGTCTCGTCACCCAATCTGGTCCCCTACGCCTACACTGAACTTCTCTGTTCCAGTCTCTTGGAAACAGAGTTGGCAGTCAGCTGAGGTAAAGAACAAACACCTCATCACAGACCCCTGCAAGTGTCAACCCGGCTTTGACCTAGCATGTTATGATTGGGCCCTCCTCAATCGCTATCGAACAGGCCATGGCCGGTGCACTGCTATGTTCTATCGCTGGGGAGCCAGAGACGACCCGAACTGCCCCTGCAGCTACAGACAGACTATGACCCACATAGTCAACGACTGCCACCTCTCCAGATTCAAAGGAGGTCTTGAAACTTTACATCAGGCTCAACCTGACGCTGTTGACTGGCTACGGAAGAAGGGCAAACGCTAGAAGAAGAAGAACCAGAAATCAAGAGGGAAGATAGAGAGGGAGAGAGACTGAGAGACACCTATGGCCCTGCTTCACCCCTGGCAAAGCTTTTCCCCTGCAGGTGGGGCCAGAGCTTGAATTCAGGTCCTTGTGCATTGTAACATGTGTACTCAACTAGATGCACGACCACTCAGCTCCTGTTTCTATGTTTTTCTAAGCAAAAAATGCATCATGACTTTTCCGACAACAAAAGAAATGTATATATGCATGAGTAAACTTGTTATTATGTGCATTTGAATTTTGTGTTCATGAGTGAATGCATACGTAAGCATACACATCTGTGAGTGTGAACATATGAAACTGTATAACAGAGAATTTGTTAATGTAGGTATACTAACAAATGTTAACAAGTGTTTGTGTACATGGAAGTCACCGTGTGAGTTTGTAATGATGTGCTTTCATAAGGAGTCTCTATGACCAAATTTGAGGATCAAGTAGGTCTCATGCTTTGTCTCACTTTTGACCTATCAAATATAGTTTTAGAAAGAATCTTGCTGAATCATTTTAGCAAGAGTTCTCTTACATGATATCTAATCATGCCAGTCTTTCTTTTTCTTTTTTATCCTTTACAGCCTTAGAGCTAAGGCATAATATTTACGAGATTCTACCACTGTTCTCAAACCAATTCTTTTCTTTCTTTCTTTCTTTCTTTCTTTCTTTCTTTCTCTCTCTCTCTTCTCTCTCTCTCTTTCTTTCTCTCTCTCTTCCTTCCTTCCTTCCTTCCTTCCTTTCTTTCTTTCTTTTTTCTTTCTTCCTTCCTTCCTTTCTTCCTCTCTTTCTTTCTCCCTTCCTTTCTTTCTTTCTTTCTTTTCTTCTCTCTTTCTTTCTTTTTTGTTTCAGATAGATGGAGAAAGACACCACAGCACCATTCCACCATCCATGGCATTTCCCCTACTACCATGGTCCTAGTACTCAAACCCATGTCCTCATGTATGGGAAAGTTCCCTCTCTACATGGTGTGCTATTTCCCCTACCCCTCACTCCTCACTCTTCATATTTAATCAATATTTTCTTCTATTCACCCTGGATAAGTAGTTAAGTCCATTTTAGGAATTCTTTATCCATTGACTCCTCATTTTGTCCATTGGTTACATGTCCTTATCTATTTGTGTAGCGTTTATAGGGTGTAATTCACCCTACTACCATGATCTGTGTCTTCTATTGCAATAGTTTTGAATAAAGTCTTATTTTTTCTATTTAATTCCATGCATGTAATTCTTCTTGGATAGTTCTAGGGCCATGACTCACAGAGAAATCATATTCATTGCTAGGTTCTGAGATCTCTCACCCATAATCTAAAGTATATCTCTGACAACTCTATCTTCAATTCTGACTGAGATTCATAGGTGAGTCCAACTCTGAATCTACTGTTTTGAATAACAGACTGTAGTAAGAAAATATTTTGATTTCACAGGGGGGTAGATAGCATAATGGTTATACAAAGAGACTCTCATGCCTGAGGCTCTGAAGTCCCAGGTTCAAATCCCTGAACCACCATAAACCAGGGCTGATCAGTACTCTGTTAAAAAATAAAAAATTGTTTATTCCAAAGAATAAGAGTTTAGTATTATTTTAAAATGTATGCCATAGAAACATCAAAATGTCAGTCGTATTATCAATATTTGTATAATGAATTTTTATTCCATCTTTTATCATATACATATTAAGTATTTGGTCAGCACTGACAGTTTTTTTTTACTTTTTCCTCTTTTTTTATAATTTTCTTTATAAAAAGGAAACACTGACAAAAACCATAGGATAAGAGGGGTACAACTCCACACAGTTCCCACCACCAGATCTCCTTATTCCATCCCCTCGCCTGATAGCTTTCCTATTCTTTAACCCTCTGGGAGCATGGACCCAGGGTCGTGGGTTGCAGAAGGTGGAAGGTCTAGCTTCTATAATTGCTTCCCCGCTTAACATGGACGTTGACAGGTCTATCCGTACTCCCAGCCTGTCTCTCTCTTTCCCTAGTGAGGTGGGACTCTGGGGAAGCAAGGCTCCAGGATACATTGGTGGGGTCGTCTGCCAAGGGCAGTCAGGTTGGTATCACGGTAGCATCTGGAATCTGTTAGCTGAAAGAAGAGTTAACATATAAATCCAAACAAACTGTTGACTAATCATGAACCTAAAGGCAGGAATAGTGCAGAAGAAGATTTGGGGGGGTCTCCGTTTTATAGTTAGTAGGCATTTTATAGATAGTAGGCCTATTTTAGTTATATTCCAATGGGCCCATAACTATACCAGTGTTTTTTTTAATATAATTTTATTGGGGGGATGATGGTTTACAATATAGTTGTTGACACATGGGTACAATTTCTCATCCCATGATAGGTGTCTGTAAAACACTATCACCTCAACTTGGGTCCTTTTCCACTATCAATTTTATACCTCCTTGAAAGCTCTTGCAATCAAACCAAAATATCAAGAGACCAATATAGATGTCTTCAACAAAAGGGACAGTTTTGAGTAGCATGTAAAGCCTTATGCCAAACACTTTAGAAACTTATTCCAGAACAAATAAGTCTCCTCAATTTCTAAACGATATCTTATTTTATAAAATAAGTCTGGTCTCATCAGATTTGGTATGATTATATATAAATAAGTACAGAAAAAATGGTAACTGACCACATGCTTACTTCTAGTTTGTTTTCCTGGATCTTTTCATGCAGAATCTCACATTGAACTTTAAAAAATCTCGAGACTAGTACATTAAGTCAAGAATGCAATGCCAGAGTGTACTGGAAGTACCTATAGGCTTGAATTATTTAATTTTTGAAGTTCCTAAAATATCCTAAGATTACTTTACCTGTCAGAATGTGACCTTTGTAGCCACATATTAAGTCCATTTTTAAAATATGTGTATTATTAGCAATAACTACACAAAATAACGTTTAGTTCTATAAAGTAATCTGGTCATAGATGACTATATATATCATTCTCAAATGTGACATTCTACTCAAAATTTTGGTTCTCTAACTTGTTTTATTATAAGAATACCGTATATAATACATAAAACTTGTGTTAATTGATTGTGTTATTAGTAAGACTTGCAATTACATTTTAAGGTTGACAAAAGTTACACATAGGTCTCCAAATGTGTGGAGGTTGGCACCTCAATGTATGCACTGTTTGGGGGGTCAACTGTATTTAATAAGAATACTCAAATTATTGACTGAATAGGCAGGGGAGAAGGTTAGTGCTTCATTTCTATTTCTAAAAGTATAAATTACTACATGTAATAGGTTAATAGCTGATGTTTAAAGAGGAAGGAATTTCTTATGTACAGAAAACAGAACATCAAAGCATATGCAAATAGTCCAAAGAAAAGCCACAATAATTCTTTACTAGTCCACTCAGCTCTATGTAATTACGTCTTGTTTTGCTTAATCTTGGATTAACCATATCATGAATCCATCAGTCTTTGAACTAGAGTTTTAGAAGTCCTGAGTCAGCCTAGTGATGTGCCTTCAAAATTATTTAAGTAATGTCATTAGGGGATCTGGTGATACTGTGGCTGAAGAGGTGGTAAATGCAAGACTTGCATGATTGAGCTCTGGTTTTGATCCCCAACACTGCGTATGATCTGATTCATACCCTCTCCCTCATTGATAAATAAATAAAATTATTTGATTAACCATGTCATGAATCCATCAGTCTTTGAACTAGAATTTTAGAAGTCCTGAGTCAGCCTAGTAGTGTACCTTCAAAATTATTTAAGTAATGTCATTAGGGGATCTGGTGATACTGTGGCTGAAGAGGTGGTAAATGCAAGACTTGCATGATTGAGCTCTGGTTTTGATCCCCAACACTGCGTATGATCTGATTCATACCCTCTCCCTCATTGATAAATAAATAAAATTATTTAAAAGAGATGACTATGGAGAAAACTGTATATTCAAATAGAAGTATGCTTTTGGGAGTTGGGCGGTAGCGCAGAGGGTTAAGCACACGTGGCGCAAAGCACAAGGACAGGCTTAAGGATCCCAGTTCAAGCCACCGGCTATCCACCTGCAGGGGAGTCGCTTCACATGCAGTGAAGCAGGTCTGCAGGTGTCTATCTTTCTCTCGCCCTCTCTGTCTTCCCCTCCTCTCTCCATTTCTCTCTGTCCTATCCAACAACAGTGACATCAATAACAACAACAATAAAACAACAAGGGCGACAAAAGGTAAATAAATAAATAAATAAATAATGTGTTTTGTTTTTTTTTAAGAAGTATGCTCTTGTGAAGTATTAAATTCTGGTTCTGTTATTGTGTCAAAGTTATTTTTGTAAACTACATGGTTTTATTGGTTATCTGTAAATTGAACTAGATCTTATTGTCTTGCACATTTTTTTCTGATTCTTACCAAGTTGTTCATTCTTCTAATTCCCTTCAATATCTAGCTGCAAATCTTCAAACCAATGTTTTCAGTTATTTTGCAACCTTTACAAACATCACTAAGAATTTGAAGCTTACTCCATGGATCCTTTCTGAATCTCTAGGTTATCTTGTAACTATCTTTCCTCTTATACAGGATATAAAGAAGCTCTGTGAGATGAAGCCTGATAACTTGACTTAAACTTCAAAGAACTCCTCACTACAGTATATCATACATGTATGGACAGTCTTTGCTTGAAACTAACGCTGTGAGGACACTCAGGAATTCCACTAATCTTCCATAGTCTGCTCCAGGAAATAACCAACAATCACAGACATTCTTAGTGATAGGTCTTTGATGTCTAAGCTATAGAAAAACAAAAATTCACTGTGAACTAGGAAATCCATCAGATGTCCATTGCTTTTTCCTTTGTACCAGAGAAAAATGCTTGAAGCACAACATCCAGAAATTTGCTCAACTAGCTTTTCTTTGAACTTGAAAACTGGGATTAAATATGCTGCTCCAAGTATTAATATTTACTTTCTTTTTCATAGGTATCTCCCTACTAAATGCCTAGTTGCTTACACCATCCACCAAAAGTGTTCAACTACCAAGTATTAACAGATAGTTCAGCTGGGCCTTAATGAAAAAAAAAAGAAAATTGGGAACAGGGAAGTGATGCAGTGACTAGCATTTTAAACTTGAGATCACGAAGTCCCAAGTTTGATTTCCAGCATCGCTTGTGCCAGAGTGATATTCTGGCACAAATTCATATTCTATAATTAGATAAATAATAAAAACATAAATCTTTAAGGAACCGTATACTTATATTACTAAAATGAAATGAAAGAAGAGTGCCCCTTCCAACCCCGAGTAGGAAAAACAACTGATGAAAAGAAGACTTACATTGTTCAAAAGAAAGTCTCTTCTACTTTGAACAAGAGAAGGATTGACAAGAACTTGCTCCTTGAGCACAGTTTAAATAGTTTTGAGTTGGGAGTCAGGTGGTAGCGCAGCGGGTTAAGCGCACGTGGCGCAAAGGACAAGGACTGGTTTAAGGATCCTGGTTCGATCCCCCAGCTCCCCACCTGCAGCTGAGTCGCTTCACAAGCGGTGAAGCAAGTCTGCAGGTGTCTTTCTCTCTTCTCTATTTTCCCCTCCTCTTTCCATTTCTCTCTGTTCTATCCAACAATGACTACATCAATAACAACAGTAATAATAACTACAAAAATAAAACAACAAGGGCAACAAAAGGGAATAAATAAATATTAAAAAATTGTTTTGAGTCCTATCCTTGAGTAGTCTCTTTTTTGATCCTACCTCTGACCAATTTTAACAAGACTGCATCTAAACCATCAAGTATCCTGTTACTTCATATTACTGACTTTTTTCATTCTTCCTTTAATATCTGTCACCACCATCCTTTGATATCTGTACTAGTCATAGCTCACCAGAAGAACAGAACCAATGATATATATATAAGAATATTTATCTGTAGCTATACCATAAATATCAATATATACATACCTATCACTATATCTATACTATGAATATCTAAAATATATCTAGATGTTGATATATGTATACTTAGTAATATATACATAATATATATAATATATATCAAACAAATATCTAGAAAATATTATCTAGAGTCATATATTACTTAACAACTAGGATGAGTTTTGAGAAATAAATGATTAGTAAATTTCTTATTTGTGCAAATAGAAGCGTATACTTACACTAACCCAGATAGTATACCCTACTACAAACCTAGGTTATAAAAGGGGATCATTTGCAAATATGTGGTCTGTCACTGATAGAAATGCTATTATTTGGGGTTCAGGTAGTAGCACAGTGGGTTAAGCACACATGGTACAAGTGCTAGGACCAGCACAGCGATCCCTGTTCTAGCCCCTGGCTCCCCAGCTGCAGGGGGATGGCTTCATAAGTGGTGAAGTAGGTATACAGGTGTCTTTCTCTCCCCTCTTCTCCTCTCTCAATTTCTCTCTGTCCTATACAAAAACAACAATAATAACAACAATGATGATAAACAACAAGGGCAACAAAGGGGGAAAAAATAACCTCCAGGAGCAGCGGATTCATAGTGCAGGCACTGAGCCCCAACAATAAACTGGAGGCAAAAAAAAAAAAAGAAATGCTATTATTTGACACATAACTATGTATTTCTATGTACAGTATGAATTATTCTATACCATTATATATCTTACTATATAGTAATGTGATGTTTATATATATATGTATATATATATGTATAGTTATACACAAGTATACAATATATATGATATGTACAGAGGGCCATACATAAGATATCCATATATATGTTTCCATAGAGATCTTACTGGTTCTGCTACATATTCTCTGATGTTTACATAATGTAATGTAATATACTGATAGAGATGATTGCTTGCAAAACTTTTCCGCCTCCATTCATAAGCCAATTCCTGCACTAAATATTCTCCATAATACAGGGATTGGCTCATGCAATTATGGAAGTGAGAAGCCCCCTAACTTTCCCTCTGCCGATTAGAAGGTTGACGATGAAATGCTTGAGAATCAGAAGTGTTGATGGTTTAAGTGTCACATGGTCAAGCCCAAAGATCCAATGGTTAGTGGGGAGGGAGAGAGACAATGGTTGAGTCCAAGTCCAAATCTGAAATTTTAAAATCTAAAAGCACTGATGTCATCCAATGGAAGGAGATTAGGGATGTCTCAGTTCAAGCAAAAAAAAAAATCATCCTTCCTTCTCCTTCATGTCCCACTCATGTCCTTCATGAATTTGAATGAGGTCAAAAACATTGGTAAAGGTGGTTTTCTTTACTCTGTCCACATTTCTGTCAGAAATATTTTCCCAGCCAAACATGACTAACCAGCTATTTAGATATAATTTAGCTCACCTCAGTTGACACATTAAGTTCCTCTTAGTCATTTTACATTTCTTCAGCCTATTCAATGATCACAAATTCTTATGTTTCTTGTGTGTGTGGCATTGAACTTTACTTCTTTCCCCCATGTCTAGTCTATTACAATAGTCCTGATTTCAAACACCATAGTCTGTCAAACTCCATTTGATGCAATGTCTATTCATAATAAGGATGTTGTTCACATATTCATGTGATTGAGGAACTGTGTATCAGATTTGTTCCTGTGAGCTAATTAATGTGTGTGTGTGTATTTGTGTGAGATAATGTAAACATGTGAAATTAAGTGCACTTGTCTGAGTAGGTGTTTGAATCTGTGGTCCAAGTAAAAATGTATAGTTGTGTGTGGTGTTTCTGATTTTAAGTAAAAGCACAAATGGGATCATAAGGAAATGTGTGTGTGTGTATGTGTGTGTATGTGTGTATGTGTGTGTGTGTTTGTGTGTATTTCAGATATACTATGAGTTCTTGTGTGAGTGAGTGTTTGAATCTAGCAATAAATATGTCAGTGTATGCATATAGCTGTTTATGTGCATGTGCTTTTCAATGTAAGTGAATTTGTGGACATATTCAAACGTGTTTAGGGAGGGTATGTACATGACCAAGTCTGTGAGTGAGCCCTATATGTGAGATAATACTCACGGGTTACAGTATTTTCTTGGTATGAACCTGTGTTTTTAAAGTAAATGTTGTAGTCTATCTGTATACATGAATTTTAAGCATGTGAATTAATGAGAAATGTTTTTGTATGACCTTGTTTATGTATAAACATATTAGAATAAGGTTATCTGTAAGCCTTTATGTGGAATGAATGTACTGGCTTTAAGTAAATGAATGAAATTGTGAACTTCTTGATGTGAACATATTCATATACAATTTGTCCGCATGATACTATCTAGTAACATACTAGGAGTGGAGAAACCTCTCTGAGGACAGAAAAATCAAAACATATATGACTTGTGTAAATGATCACAGGGAGAAGGTAGGAGAAAGTTACTTATTTGAATAAGTCTTTTGTTGACTTTTCTCTTAGCATAAATGTGAACTTTGAAGCATACCACTTGAGAAAAGTCAGTCAACTTGATGTGCATTTTTGTGACATTTTAAAGAAGATTCCATGTAATAGAAATATATTTCTCTGGGTAGAATTGCTTGCATGTGTTATGCATGTGGACTATTTACAAGTTCTGGTATCATATGTGAGTGCCACAACAGTTGGGGGAAGCTTTGGTGTTGTAATATCTCTCCTTGTGTTTCACTCTCTCTAAATAAAAAAAAAAGTGACCAAAAGTAATGCAAATGCATGACTTAGGCAAAAATAAATTAACTAATTGAAATAAAATAAAAGCCAATTCTATAACAAACAAAACTAAATCAGTAGTTCGAAAGTGTATTTATTCTCTATTTGAAGGATGGGACTGCTATTCATTATGCACAGTTCTTTAACTGCTGTGACTAACATCTTTTACATGAATCTCTAAACAATTCTGTGAACATATTTGTACAACTAAATCATTGTATTTTTTCACAGAAAGTTCCACTTAAACTACAGCTGTGCAAAGGATATCTATCTATATGCTTGAATTATTCAATAAATGCCAGTTTTTGATGTTTCAGGCTATGAGTGATGGTTGGAAATAGTATGGCCTCTTAAAGCTGGTTATTAGCATGAAGAGTTCCCCATTTTACTTAGTTAAAACAAACTGAAGACTTCTCCCTTTTACTTTAGTAAAATCAGACAAAAAAGAGCACTTGACATAGTAACAAATGAGCAATAATGTATGAATGTATGAAACTGCCTACTACTGAGTAAAATACATGCTTTGCTTTTTCATGTATTGGGAGATATGAGTAAAATTATGTCTGTATTTTTTTTCACTTGAATGAGTCCTTTCATATTTGCAGAGGAATCTTCTACTATTGCATATATTTGGGTGGTACAGATTCTTCAGTTTCTATTTCTGGGAACTTAAGCATTTTTTTCCCCATTTGAAACAGTTTTACACTTTCTAGTGCACAGTAATTGAAGTTTTATCATAAAACCACTCAACTTCTGAAGTCTTTATGAAAATAACACTGCATTTGAACTGAAGTTGGTGTATTGCACCAAAGTAAAAGACTCTGGGGTGGGTGGGGGAAAGGTTCAGGTCCTGGAACATGATGGCAGAGAAGGACCTAGTGGGGGTTGTATTGTTATGTAGAAAACTGGGAAATGCTATACATGTACGAACTATTGTATTTTACTGTTGACTGTAAACCATTAATCCCCCAATAAAGAAATTATAAATAAATTAATTAATTACACCAAATGAGTACTATTTGCCTGTGGGTACGGTGTGGAACTGTACATGGTAATCTAATAGTCTTATAACAAACTATCAATAAGAGAAAATTATTTTTTAAAAAAACTGCTTTACTCCAGAAACCAAAGAAATCTAAACATCAACTCCATTCATCACAGCAGCAAAAAAAAAAAAAACAATTAAATATTTAGGGACAAACTTAGCAAAGTAAAATAGTATGAAACCTATCCAAAAAGACCTACGCACACCAATGTTCATAGCAGCACAGTCTGTAACAGCCCAAACTTGGAAGCAACCCAAATGCCCAAGGACAAATTAATGGCTAAGGAAGTCATGGTAAATATGCAAAACGGAGTACTATGAAGCTAATAAAAATAATGAAGCCATCCTTCTTTTTGACAGTATTGTGGTCAAAACTTGAAGGCATCATGTTGAGTGAGACAATTGTAAAATGAAAGACCAATAACAGATGATTTTGCTTATAGATGGAATTTAAGAACAAAGGACAGTAAGGGAGAACATAAGTAGAAACTTGGACTGGGTGTGGTATATTGCACCAAAGCAAAGGACCCTACGGAAAAAGGGAAGAGGACAAAGTGAAGGAACATTGGTGTACTCGTGGGTCTCCTAGACATGAATCAAGGGGAAATGGAAGGCTGTGCCTGTGTGTTAAAGATTATTATAAACCCTTAACTCCCCAATATTTCTAATAAAATAAAAAGTAGTAGTTCATCATCAGTGTTTGTTTGTTTCCATTTTAGCATTTTCCTTTTATTCTCAGATTTCTTTTTTTTCCCTTTCCATTATGTTCATGTATAAAATTTTCAGTTCAGATTATAGCTGTTACCCAATTGTCCTACCACCAAAGGTAATGAGAAATATTAGGTGCAATAGAAAATTTGAGCAAAACTAAAAATGTATCTGAAAATATATCTGCAAACATCTAAATCAACTATAGCTTTAGGCCAGACAGGTCAAGACCTTTTGACCTTGTAAGTATTTAAAATACAAAGAGGTTCAGATACCATTTAAAGAGTTCAAAGCATACTGTAGTCAAGTATATTAATATAGATACTAACCCCCCCCAACTAACCTGCTATGATAATTAATTATTGATATTTTAACTCTTTCTAAGACTATAAGAAACCCCTTGCATTCTATTTAAGACCCTCATTTCTCCTGGTCCTGGTACCTCTAGGACATGCCCATACTTCTTGAAATTCCTTCTCTATGATTCCTAATGGCTATACGAACTTTGTCGACTTCAACCAAATTGTTAGTGCTGCTGCCATCCCACATTATGCTGCTAATGAAATTCTACTGTGGACTGTAACCAGAGGAGTCAATAAGCATCTGGTGAGACCTTTCCTAACACATGAGACTACCTACATCCAATTTAGATGGCACATCATTTAATTAACAGATACCAGATTAGGCTAGGGTTTAGGGTACTGGATACATGTGTACATATATCTATTAGGCTAGGGTTTAGGGTACTGGATACATGTGTACATATATCTATTAGGCTAGGGTTTAGGGTACTTGATACATGTGTACATGTATCTATGAACAAGGGGCAATTATATAACTCAAAATCAAAGTGCTATGGTTGAAGTGCCTAAAGAAAGCATCATAAATTCTGTAATTGATTGGACTTACAGCAAATTAGCAGGACAGCCTAGCAGAAAAGGCCTAAAGAAGACAGATCCCCAAAGCCTAACTCTGGCTGAGCTCAACAAATGGTAGTCAATGCCTAAAACTGAGAGAAAATCTAAGATCATCATATAGAGAAAGGACCACAAAAGCTGGATAAGGGCAAGAGACTGGCCCACTTAATAGTGGCCTGTTTGGTCAATATCACACCATCTGATCATCTGTTGCCCTGGTTAGGGAATCCTTGGATTCCCATACACATATGATGGGCCTTGACCTCTAAAGGGTCCCTCTCTCCACTGCCATTGGTCACTTCCATAAGGAATAGCGTCTTGTGAGCCCTCCCAGGACCTTGGCTTTACCATAAAGCAGTGACAGTAGGGGTAGTCTCAGTCTCCAAAGGGAGGCTAAGGGTATCCTGCCCTGCCACTCTAAAAAGACTGGTCCATTTCAAGTGCAGTCTGAAATGTTCCACATAAGTGACCATGGGCTATAAACTCAGACCAATAGGGACTTAGAGGTTACACAGGCTCTGGTGCTAAATATAAGTATGTATTTATATATGGGCCCTGAAGCAGGTGGATGGAGATAAATGGCTAATTTTAGCCACAGAATTTTTTTTTATAAGAATGGGAGCTACTCTCTCCCCTAATTCAACTTTCCAGCCCTTCTCTCTACTCTTGCACCATTCTCAGAAAATATTCTTATCCAACCTCAGGCTAGCTACCAAACTTAAGCAAAACTACCATAGCTGTATGCCCCCAGGAACATGTCTCAAATGTTTTCCTTAGCTTTCTTCTACCCTAAAATCCCTAATCTCATCTGCTCTAATCCCACATTTTGTTCCCTGTTCATTAACCATCTTGTCACAACTTAGGTCATGCAACCTTCCAGACACCAAGTTATAGATGCTGGATGTGAGGGTAATCTGGCTGCGACATCTGTCACCCCATTGACTGCCAGGGTTGATTCGGCTGATCTGGCTGGCTAGGCGGGTGTCCCCTTCCTCCCTCACCACTCCATGTGTGTCCCTCCTGAAGCTGTGCACTTCCCCGAATAGAGACAGACTGGTCTTCGGTCGAGGGTATAGGAGTAGCTGCGCTGCCCTGCTAGAACCTCCAAACAAGCTCTCAAGGTCCAAGTTACAGATGCTACCATGACTCCACCCCAACTTCTCTGGGCAGAGGACCTCACCAATGTGTCCTGGACCCTTGCATCTCCAGAGCTCTGGTCCACTAGGAAAAGATAGAAAAATACTGGGGGTATGGATCGACCTGTCAACACCCATGCTCAGCGGAGAAGCAGCTACAGACACCAGAACTCCTACCTTCTGCTCCCCATAAACAACCTTGCTCCATACTCCCAGTGGGGAAAAATGGATAGGATGAAGATAAGAGGGTTCTGAACTTCATCTCCATCAGCACCCAGAGAGAGAGAAGGAAAAGGAGAGGGGCATATGGAGGTAGCTATGATGTTATGAGTGTCTTAGAGGAGAAAAGAGGATTGAATCAGAAAAAGAAGGGGCAACTATGTATAAATGTGAAAAGACAGTTGTAGAGAAGATGGCTGGCCCATGTCTACAGCCTTAGGGGAACTGTAATGGATTGCAGTGGGAAAACTGAAGTTTCAGAACTCAGGTAGTGAGAATGGTGTGAATTCAAAGCCCTGTAGACATGTAATTCTGTAATATAGAAATAAAAAGATAAAAAAGAAAATTTGAACAAAGAACCATTGCTTCCTTTATTTATTTATTTAGACAAGGCTTCATGTATTATAAAATTTCACCACTTATGGACTGACCTTTTCATTATTTTAATTTTATTTCAAATAGAAGGGGAGTGAGAGGGTTGAATGTCACAGTAACAGAGCTTATTTTAGTGTCATGGCACACACAAGTGGTGCAGGAGCTTGCATTTGGGCCTTGTGTATGCAAAGACTAGTCCCCTACTGGTGAGCTATTTTACAGCCTCCATTTCAGTATTTACATACCAAAAATAAAATATGGAAATGCCATATGGAGAAGTTTACATAAAACTTACTCACTTCCAGTACCGTAGATTTTAAATATTCTTCCCTTTCCAATGAAACAGGGGGGAAAATGAAGTATCATTATTGTCCAAGTTCAAGTTCCTGATGCTGCCCTTCATCCTGCAGCGCCAGCTCAAGGCGCTCTTCACCATCAAGAGGCCAAACACCTTCTTCTACACCCCAAAAAACACTTTGTATCTGAAAAAAAAAACATGTACTAAACCAGGTACACCACCGCCCGTTCCCTCAGTGCATTCTCAAGAAAAGCTTTCAGGGGAGGGGATGATATATGGAGCTCTGGTGTTGGGAATTGTAGAACTCTTATCCTATGGTCTTGTCATGTTTCCATTTTATAAATAAGAAAAATTTTTAAAAAATTGTAATATATACGCATATATGTATAATGGAATACTACTCAGCTGTCAAAAGGGATAAAGACATTTCCTCTGCCATCCTGAGTGGAACTTGAAGGCATTATGTTAAATGAAATAAGTCAAAAAGGGACAAATGCCAGAAGTTCTCATTATAAGTGGAATTTAAGAAACAAGACCAGAACTATTTCCAATTCAGAAAAAAAAAAATTCCCAGTGTTCCAACTTTCTATGTCAGTAAAGAAGACCCAGCATTTGATAGGAATATTTTTATTCTGATGTTAACACGTTCCTCTCCTCAGATATTTGCTGGTACCTATCTTTTGAGTCATTTATAAGTGTTCTACTTTTCAGTGAAGTCTTGAGAAACATTAGGCACTAGGCATATTAGTCTTCCTGGGAAATATTAATAATACTGATTAGTTCTAATCTGCAGAGTGAAAGTAAGAACCAGCCAACATTATCAATATTTTGGAGCCCAAACCACAGTTAATGTGCATAAAAATCATCGTGTGCCAAAAGGGACCTGCTTTGTGAACTCAAGATGGCGACCAATGTGGAAACAGGGCTTTGCCACAGGGGGTAAGGTGGAGGGGGTAGGGGTAGGGTGGAGGGGGGTGGGGGGTGGGGGGTGGGAGTAATTATCAGAAGCATCATGAAAGACAAGCCTGAAGGAGAAATATGTCTAGATTACGATGTAACTCCAGTAAATACTGCAAGTGTTCCACATTTTGCCAAAGATCCCCTACTTTGGGATCCCTCTTGTATCTTAGGGTTCAGTAAAACCTCTCGTTCATTTCAGCTAAACTGATGAGGGAGCCTGGCTGTAAATGATTTGTATGACCTAGGAAAATAATATTGAGTTGTCAGAAAAATCATGATGCATTTTTTTTTGCACAGAACCATGTGTCATGGCTTTTCCAATAACCCATAACAGTATTATGTTAGTATAATTTTGATATAGGCCACATGGAGTATTGTTTGTAGAATTAATTAGCAGGCAACACTGGACTACAAGTTTCTATTAAATCCAAGACAGCCAGCCATCTTGAATTGTTTTAGTGTTAGCCAGTTAGCCAATACTACTACCAAAGAAGACATTCTTATGGGACAACTAGACTGTGCAGCTACAGTACATCAAACTGGTAAGCCTAAAGCCCCAGAAACCTCACGTTCAATCCCCAACACCAGCACATATGTCAGAATTTAGCAGTGCTCTCGCTGGTGCTCATCCCTCCCTTTATCTCTCTACCTTCTCTCATGAAAACAAAGGCATTTTTTAAGACATATTTCTTAGGAAACAACTGGAGGAGCAGTGGTAGATACCATAATAGTTATGCAGACACTCTCATGCCTCAGGTTCCAAAGTCCCAGGTTCAATTCCACGCACGACTATAAGCTAGAACTGAGCAGTGCTCTGGTAAAAACAAATTAACAAACAAACAAACAAAAACCAGAGGAGTTTGCATTAGCCTGATAACCAAGTTGTAAAATATTTGTTATAGGCACAGAACTCTAATAATAACCCAGGTGGCAATTAAAAAAAAACAGCCTAGCCTAGGCCTCCCCTCTCTAATTATTAACTAGTCTACCTGCTATAAGGTCCCCAGAAATGAGGATGTCCCCCCAAATTCCTAGCCCAGTTGCAGGAAAAGCTTCTCCTGCTATAGCCCATTATGGGGTCAAGAGTAGCTCATTGTATGTCCCGTGGTTTGCAAACCAGCCCCCCACTTCCTATTTCAGCCCACAAGTCTCACCATGTCTATTCCCTGCCTGTTGAGGGATCCAGGCAGTCAGCCAGAATGGACTTCTTTGAGGAGTTCAGGGCCTCTGACCCCACTCATCAGTTGCAGTGATATGCGTTGATTCATACATCAACTGCTACAGCTTGGTAATAGGGAAGCACAATGGAAGACCATTAAAATATAGAATAGTCTATGACAGAATAATCCCATACCCAACTGGTATGGAGACATTCCAAAATTTGAAGCCAATTCACTCAAAGTTGTCTGAAATCATTCTGTAGATCAGTTTCCTTCTGACAGGATGGATCCTATATTAATTTTCTGATCATCAGCAAAACCCTTAGAATTTCAGGGATTTGTACATTAATCAAGGAAAAAAGATACGGCCACAAGGTGGCAGTAACACACAGTATCTTTTATTTGGAGGCCTAGTACCATGGAAGTCATATATATTTTAAAAAATCAATACTCCCAGAGGGATAAAAAATAGGAAAGCCTCTAATGGAAAGGATGGGATGCGGAACTCTGGTGGTGGTAATCATGTGGAGTCACACCCCTCTCATCCAACAGATTTGTCAATCATAATTAAATCAGTAACAATAATAATAAAATAAACAGTAGACCTTCCGAAGACTACTTCCAGTGAGCCTCAGAATAGAAAAGGAAGGCAAGGGAATTCACAGGGAAGAAAATAATAAGCCAGAGGACTTTAATTATTAGCTACTGTAACTCAACAGCATGACAGGAATTTTCTGGGTCAGATTATTTATGGGTAGTAGTGACTCAGGGTCATTCAGAGCTATAGGATTTATTTTACTTATAGCTAGAAGATGCTGGGTACAGATTTGAATGGTAAGAAAAGCAGGAAGACTACCCATAGATAAAAATCTGCTTATTTTGTCTGTACTTAAAGCAAATGAATGCATAAAAATTACTGGGCTTGGTTGATGCTGGCCAGATGTTGAGATAATGTGTTCCAGCCAGATGTGAAGACGCAAACAAGTAAGACCCATAAATAGAGGCCATCTTTGGCTCCTTTGTAAAACAATGTCCACATTAAAAAGTGAGTGTGTGCGCCTGTTGGAGTAAGCCTGTGTTAACAGAGATTCATCTGTGTGATGAAGCAAGTGCCTGTATGTGTATGAATGCATAGGTGGCCTTATGCATAAACATTAGCATGCTCTGTGTGTAAGTGAATTTGCATGTATATTTATGTCATACTTTTAAAATATTGATCTGGGGCCATGCCGGACTAGCATGAGGGTACCTCTTCCTGGGAGCTTGCTCTCTGGGTTGGGGAGAACTCGACTGGAGCCAGCCTGGGCTGCTACTCACTCAACGACACGAGGGAGATGACTCAGGAACAGACACAAGGTGGTGAGACAGTGCAATATCTTTATTGATCAGAGAGCCAAGGCTTTTACAGGGTAGACCCAGAAGTGGCAAGTCAGAAACAGAAATGGCTAGGAAAGGGGCAGAGAAAGGCAAAAGGGGGCTGGGAAGGTAGAAACTTCCTTAGGAACTGTAGTGAGGGTTTTAACTGGTAGGATTAATGATACCCTGCAGGCAGGAGGGTCTTGAGGGTAGAAAGAAGATAGATCAAAGGAATGGAATGGGTGGGGATCTTTCAGGCAAAACAATGATTACATAGATAGGCCATAGTATCAGGAATACAGGGTGCTTTGTGAACCATGCCAAGATCAACCACATCTGCACAATTTCCCGACAGGGCCAGGTGATGGCACAGCTGTTTAAGCACACACATTACAGTGCATGAGGAGCGGAGTTCAAGCCCCTGGTCCCCAACGAGAGGGAGAAAGCTTCACAAGTGGTGAAGCAGGGCTGCAGGTGTCTCCCTGTCTCTCTCCCTCTCCCTCCTTTCTCAATTTCTTTCTGCCTCTATCCAATAATAAATAAATAAATATTATTTAAAAAGATTAAAGTATTGATCTATTTGGAAATGCACTGATATCTAAGTGTGAATAAATATACATGTGATAAAATATGTGAGCATCTTCTTACATGTGCATAAGCAAATGTGAGTGCGGCTGTAAGCATATGTGAATGTGATGAGGTTTATAAGAAAATCTGAGGGAATTTGTAAGCAAGGTGAATGAGGGACTGAGGATATTTACGCAAGTGAGTGTGACCAAGTGTATGCACATAAGCATGTATGTATGAAACAGTAAGTTGGGAGTCTGTTGAGTTATGTATGAGTTTGCATGTTTAACTGGATATGACTGTTGACATGAATGAGTGAATCTGTGAGAAGGCTAGAAATGGACTTACCTTATGATCCTGCAATTCCTCTCCTGGAGATCTATCTTTAGGAAGCCATCACACCCATCCAAAAAGATCTGTGTACACATATGTTCTTGGCAACACAATTTGTAATAGCCAAAACCTGGAGGCAACCCAGGGGTACAACAGATAAGTGGCTGAGCAATTTGTGGTATATATACACAATGGAATACTACTCAGCTATAAAAAATGGTGACTTCACTGTTTTCAGCTGATCTTGGATGGACCTTGAAAAATTTATGTTAGGTGAAATAAGTCAGAAGCAGAAGGATGAATACGGGATGATCTCACTCTCAGGAAGAAGTTGAAAAACAAGATCAGAAGAAAAAATACGAGTAGAACCTGAACTGGAATTGGTCTATTGCTCCAAAATAAAAGACTCTGGGATGGATGGTTGGGGGGAATACAGGTCCAAAATGGATGACAGAGGACCTAGTGGTGGTTGTATTGTTATATAGAAAACTGAGAAATGTTACGAATGTATAAAATACTGTGTTTACTGTTGAATGTAAAACATTAATTCCCCAATAAAGAAATTTAATTCAGCTACTAAGAACAATGAACTCAACTCTGACCAATCTTGGACAGAGCTAGAAGGAATTATGTTAAGTGAGCTAAGTCAGAAAGATAAAGATGAGTATGGGATGATCCCACTCATCAACAGAAGTTGAGAAAGAAGATCAGAAAGGGAAACTAAAAGCAGGATCTGACTAAATCGAAAGTAGGGCACCAAAGTAAAAACCCTGTGGTGAGGGGGAGGATGGACATGCAGCTTCCTGGGCTGGCGGGTGTGGGGGGTGGGGGTGGGGATAGGGTTGGGTGGGTGGGATGGGACACAATCTTTTGGTGGTGGGAATGGTGTTTATGTACACACATATTAAATTGTAGTCATATAAATCACTATTTAATTAATATGAGAGGGGGAAAATTGATTTAACAAAGGGACTTTTCAAAGTTAACCCAATTACCAAATAATGTGATGTTAACAATAGCTATCCATTGTCTTCTTGAACCCTAAGACAGCAGGAACCTCACATTTCCATTATAGAGCCTAAACTTCCCACAGTCCTGGGACCCTAGGGTAGGGCCCATTTTCCAGTATGCTTCTCCCAATTCTTATCAAATAATATTGTATCCGCTGATTGCAACCTAGTCAACACAACAAGTGCCACCCCAGCATGCTTCACTTCAGACTGTGTCCAGAGACTTCAGGTATGGAATGACAACACTTCAGCTTCATCACTCAGGTGAGAACTTTCCTTTCATAGTATTCTCTAACTCCATCCCAGGTGGTTCACTTCCTAACAAAGTCCCAAAACCTATATTTAGACCAGGTTCCAGGAGATAGAGCATATGTCCACACGTATCCATAAACCAGGGCAAATATATACCTGAAAGCAGTAGTACACTAGAG
The DNA here is from genome assembly GCF_950295315.1 of Erinaceus europaeus. Lineage (NCBI taxonomy): Eukaryota > Metazoa > Chordata > Mammalia > Eulipotyphla > Erinaceidae > Erinaceus > Erinaceus europaeus. The sequence continues at coordinate 58,183,479 of NC_080185.1, read as the reverse complement.
TTTGCAGTGAGTACCCCCCAACACTTTATCTATACTATTCCAACCTTTGGGTCCATAATTCTTCAACAATTTGTTTGACTTTGTATGTTAACTCTCTTTTCAGCCACCAGGTTCCAGATGCCATCAGGATGCCGGCCAGGCTTCCAATGAGTCCTGGAGCTCCATTTCCCCAGAGACCCACCCTACTAGGGCTTCGGTATCTCTCTCTGGTTTGGGGTTGGGAAATTCTGCCCCATGCTCTGGGCGCCAGATTTCGGTATCTCTCTCTCTCTGGTTGGGGTGGTCTCCAGGGGAAAGGTAATGGACTGGTTCTTTCTCGCTCATGACAGGGGTGACACGAAGTAAAAGACACCAGGGGACTCTTACCATGCCTAGAATCCTAGAATCCTAGAATCCGTAGACTCCGTTTATTAGCAAAGTGGACATGAGTTAAATAGAAAAACAAAAGAAGGGAATATTACTGAAATATGTCAGAAATTACAGGTTTCTTAACGGTCGGCATGCCCCTAAGGTAGGGGGCTGGTATGACAGGAATTGATGAGATACAAGACAGTTATTCTCCATGACGCAAGCAACTTAATTATCCAAAGGTATTTGAGAGAAGCATAGGGGTTAAACCCGTAGGGTGAGACAGAGAGAAGATGGATATCAAAGAGCCATATAATTCAGAATTTCTCTTGTCTGGGGTCTGAGGTGTGTGATGAAGTGTGTGATAAGGTGTGTTCTTCTGTGATCAGAAGGTGACTTTGAATAAGTGAATCTGCAGCCATATGGCCTGCAGTTAATGGAGGGAAGTACTGGGGTATCTGTGGGCCTGAGAGTCAAGAAGGAAAGAACCAAGTCTGGGTTTCCCCCCTTATGCTCACCTCGGTTGAGAGAGACTTACCAAGAGGTTATCTTCTCAGACCTCCATCCAAGGACGGGGGTGGTTCTCCCTAAGCTCTATCAGGCTTTCACATGGTCCCAACACTAGGGAAAGAGAGAGGCAGACTGGGAGTATGGATCGACCAGTCAACGCCCATGTTCAGCGGGGAAGCAATTACAGAAGCCAGACCTCCCACCTTCTGCAACACACAATGACCCTGAGTCCATGCTCCCAGAGGGATAGAGAATGGGAAAGCTAGTGGGGAGGGGATGGGATATAGAGATTGGGTGGTGGGAATTGTGTGGAGTTGTACCCCCCCCATCCTATGATTTTGTTAATGTCTCCTTTCTTAAATAAAAAAATGAAAAAAAAAGAAATTTTAAAAAAATGTTGAGTAATGGCACTACAATACATTCAATCCATAATATCAATAAATGTCAATGACTTAAACTCATCCATTAAAAGACACAGAGTGGGAGGATAGATCAGAAAACACAACTCAACCATATGCTGCTTGCAAGAATCCCACCTGACCAAACAAGACAAACACAGATTTAAAGTGAAAGGAAGGAAAACTATCATACAGGCTAATGGACCACAAATAAGGGCAGGAACAGCCATACTCATCTCTGGCACAATAGACTTTAAATTAAATAAAGTAATAAAATATAAGCAAGTTCATTACATAATGATTAGAGAATCAATCAACCAAGAAGATTTAACAATTATTAACATCTATGCACCCAACGAGAGACCATCTAAATACATCAAACACCTACTGAAAGAACTACAAAAGTACATCAATAGCATATTCAATAACAGTGAGAGACTTCAACACTCCACTCTCACACTTGGACAGAACAACGAAGCAGAGAATCAACAAAGAAACAAGAGAACTAAATGAAGAGATGGACAGACTAGACATCCTGGATATTCTCAGAGTTCTTCACCCTAAAAAACTGGAATACACATTCTGTTCAAATCCACACAGCACACCCTCAGGGATAGGCTACATGTTAAGCCACAAAGATAGTACAGAATATTCACTACAAAAGAGATACAAAAGACTAACAAACACATTAGAATTGCTCCAGGTCACTGATTGTCAGAGAAATGCAAATAAAGACAGCCTAGAGATACCACCTCACCCCTATGAGAAAAGCAAACATTAAAAAGGACAGCAGCATCAAATGCTGGAGAGGCTGTGGGAACAAAGGAACTCTGCTGCACTGCTGGTGGAATTGTAAATTGGTACAACCTCTGTGGAGAGCAGTCTGGAGAACTCTCACAAGGCTAGACATGGACCTTCCATATGACCGAGTAATTCTTCTCCCAGGGATATACCCCAAGGACTATATAAAGCCCGAACAAAAAGATATGTGTTCACCTATGTTCATAGCAGCAGGATTTGTAATAGCTAAAACATAGAAGCAACTCAGGTGCCCAACAAGAGATGAGTGGCTGAGAAAGCTGTGGTATATATACACAATGGAATACTATGCAGCTATTCAGAACAATGAACCCACCTTCTATGACCCATCTTGGATGGAGCTAGAAGGAATTATATTAAGTGAGCTAAGTCAGAATGAAAAAGATGACTATGGGATGATCCCACTCATAAATACAAATTGAGAAAGAAGAACAGAAAGGTAAACTCAAAGCAGGATTTGACTGAACTTGGAGTAGGGCACCAAAGTAAAAATCTCTGGGTTGAGGGCTAGGGTGGAAGTAAAGCTTCACTGGGGGGAGAAAAGGGAGAATAGGATAGGACACAGTCTTTTGGTGGTGGGAATGGTGTTTACATACACTCCTATGAATTTGTAGTCATATAAATCACTATTTAATTAATATGAGGGTGAAAATTGATTGAATGTCTCAGATTTTTTAATGCACAGACCATAGTCCGAGTCTTTGATATGATGACTCTCTTAAAAGCTTAGACGAGGGAGACAGAAGCAACCAGTGGCACAGTTATATAGCTATATACAAATAATGTCAAAAGACATAAATTATAGTGGTGTTGTGTGTGATACAGCAAATACTAACAAAGGAATTTTTTAAAGTTAACCCAGTGCTGGAACCTCTAGGATGGGGCTAACTTTCCTGCACTCTTCTCTCAATTCATGCCAAATGATATTGCATCTGTGGATCCCAACCTAATCAACACAATGAGTACCATCTCAGCATGCTTCATTTCAGACTGTGTCCAGAGATGTCAGGTGTGGAATGTCAACGCTTCAGACTCATTACTCTGGTGAGACCTTTGCTTACATAGGATTCTCTCATTCCATTCCAGGTGGTTCACTTCCTAAAATAAGTCCCAAAACCTAGATATAGACCAGGTCCTATGAGATAGAACATATGTTCACAAGTATCCATAAATTAAGGCAAAATATATGGCTGAAAACAAAAATACACAATAGTCTGCAGTGAGTCAGTATAAAGTTCCTAATGAAATAGTGTCTACATAGACTTAGATACCCTCCTCACCTACTTCCTATTACAGTTCTCTCACTCACTCCAAACTTAACCTTATCAAAGTAAGGACTGCAAAAGCTGAATAAGGGCAAGAGACTGGCATACTTTAACGATGACTCTTTAGTTACTATCAGGCCACCCCATCAGCTGGGACCCTATTCGGACAGTCCTGAGATTCTCGAACAGACATGATGGGCCTAGACCTCAAATAAATACCTCTCGCCTTATTACAGGTTATCTCTATGAGGAACAACAAAATAGACCCCTGTGTGGGCCCCAAAAGGACCTTGCCCTCAACTTGGATCAACAATGGTAGAGAATGTTCCATGCTCCCGAAGGGAGGCTGGACAACATACTCTATGTTCCACCTGAGAAAGATGAGTCCTGATATTGGGGCAGCTTGGAATGTTCCTACTCATGACCACTGAATGTGAGCTGAGATCTACAGAGATGCAGAGGTCACATAGGCTTCTAAGCTGAATATGGGCCCCAGACCAAATCAAATCCATGGGGTTTACAATCAACAATATTTCTACACCTTTCCCATATTTGGGAGCTACTCTCTTCCCTGATTCAGCTTTCTGGTCCTTTATGCATCTATGACATCATCTCCCCAGACAATAACTTGGATCTACCTGTATATCAGATTTCAGGCTCAGGGAAAAAAACTAGTATAGTCACAGGCCCTTTGGAATATAACTAAAATATGCCTACTAGCTATCTACAAAATGGAGTACCCCCCAACTCTTCATCTGCACCATTCCAGCCTTTATGTTCATGACTGATCAACAATGTGTTTGGCCTTGTATGTTAACTCTCTTTTCACCCACCACGTTCCATAAGCTTACAGGATGCTGACCAGACTTCCCTGGACAGACAACCCCACAAATGTGTCCTGGAGCTCAGCTTCCCCAGAGCACCACCCTACTAGGGAAAGAGAGAGATAGGCTGGGAGTATGGATGGACCTGTCAACGCCCACGTTCAGTGGGGAAGCAATTACAGAAGCCAGACCTTCCACCTTCTGCATCCTACAATGACCTTGGGTCCATAGTCCCAGAGGGTTAAAGAATAGGAAAGCTATCAGTGGATGGGGATGGGATACAGAGTTCTGGTGCTGGGAATTGTGTGTAGTTGTACCCCTCTTATCTTGTGGTTTTGTCAATGTCTCCTTTTATAAATAAATAAATAAATAAAATGTAAAAGAAAAAATAAGAGTGGCTACGGGGGGCTTGGTGGTAGTGCAGCAGGAGAAGCACACAGGACACAAAGTGCATTGAGCGGTGTAAGCATCCCGGTTCAAGCCTCGGGCACCCCACCTGCAGGGGCATGGCTTCACAAGCAGTGAAGTAGGTCTGCAGGTATATATATTTCTCTCCCACTCTTTGTCTTCCCCTCCTCTCTCAAGTTCTCTCTGTCCTATCCAATCACAATGATAGCAATAATAATAACAATGATAAACATGGACAACAAAAGGGAAAAATAGCCTCCAGGAGCAGTGGATTTGTAGTGCAGGCACCGAGCTCCAAGGATAACCCTGGAGGAAAAAAAAAAAAAAAAACCAGTGACTGAGCATGTAATTGTTGCTTTGTGTAAGGTTATTAATGTGTAGGTGTGTTTTTGCTAATAAGAAGGCTAGCAAGCTACCTCACCTGGATAGTGTGCCTACTTTGTACATGTACAATACAGGTTCTAGCCTAGGCCCCACTCTATTGGAGAAGGCTTCCGTGCTGTGGTATTGTTCTCTCTCTCTCTCTCTCTCTCTCTCTCTCTCTCTCTCTCTCTCTCCCCATCTATCTCTTTCTCTTTCTGCCTGAAAAAGTCAGCCAAGAATGGTGAACCCCAGAGACAACAAAAAATAAAGAATAGACAAAATGTGAATTTAGTGAACGTATCTTTGTGATGTCTATAAATGTATTGGGCTGTCAGAAAAGTTACGACCTTTTTCTGTGCAAAAATATTTCATAACTTTTTCCGACAACTCAATATATGTTACTGCTTGTGAGCACATCATTATGCATGTGCAGGTAAATATAAGTGCATAATGTGATAATGAGTGACTTGGAGATTTGTAAGCAGACCCATGTGTAAACATATGAGTATTTTTGCAAGTGAATCTAAGCATGATCATATGTTTCACTCTGTGTACATGGGTAAATTTGTGAGCATATTCGAGTGAATATTATTTAATGTTAGTGAATCTTTTGAGTGTGGCCATATATATATATATGTCTATATGCATACGTCTGTATATTTGAATGTGTGTGGTCCTGCATATGAATATGACTGAATGCGTAATCATGTGTTCCTGTAAGCATCTGATGGGTGAGTATGCTAACCCACAGGAGCAGATTTATGAGTGTACAGATGCATGGCGCACAAAGGCATACTCAGGTGTAAATGAATACTGGAATATATCAATTCAAGATTATTTTCATGTTTGAATGAATATGCGCATACGATCTATGAGTGAGACTAAATCTGAGAATGTCCAAGTGAATTCGTGTGTATGTGTCAAAGTTAATTGTTTTGATCTTGGTTTAAGTACATTAATTTCAGTTTGTGTTTCTGTGGGATCATCCACATTAATGAGTTCATGATCGTGTGCATGAATGCTAGCTTGTACATCAGTGAGTGAATGTGTAATCATGTTTCTTTGTATGAGCTGTTAATGTATGCATGATTCTATGAATAAATGCATGAATTATGTATGTGGTAGTATCTGTCTGTGGATACCGATCATGTCATGTTTTTGGGTTTTTTTGCCCCCAGGGCTATTGCTAAGGCTCGGTGCTTGCACTACAAATCCATTGCTCCTGGAGGTTATTTTTTTTTCCTTTCGATGTCCTTGTTGTTATAATTACTGTGGTCATTGCTGTTGGATAGGACAGAGAGAAATCAAGAGAGGAAGGGAAGACAGAGACAGGGAGAGAAAGATAGACACCTTCAGACTTGCCTGTGAAGCGACCGCCCTGCAGGTGGGGAGCCAGAGGCTCAAACCGGGATCCTTGCACCTGTCCTTGTGCTTTGCACCACGTGCGCTTAACCCAGTGCGCTACCGCCCGGCCCCCAGGAATATTGTTTTTATACCATAAATATGAAGGAAGCAAATTTGGAAAAAACCAGAGGATTCCAAGCACTATTTCTCTTTTCTGAGAGAGAAGATGAAAAAAGGAAACACATTCAGAAGTAGTAATAGGTTTAGAACTTAGAGAAGAAGACAGAACTGCTGAAAAAATGGGAAGATATAAAGAGATGTTTACAGGGTACATAAAGCAAATATTGTTGACAGTATTGATTTCTTTTTTTTTATTTAAGAAAGTATTAATTAACAAAACCATAGGGTAGGAGGGGTACAATTCCACACAATTCCCACCACCCAATCTCCATATCCCACCTCCTCCCCTGATAGCTTTCCCACTCTCTATCCCTCTGGGAGCATGGACCCAGGGTCATTGAGGGTTGCAGAAGGTAGAAGGTCTGGCTTCTGTAATTGCTTCCCCGCTGAACATGGGCGTTGACTGGTCAGTCCATACTCCCAGTCTGCCTCTCTCTTTCCCTAGTAGGGTGGGTCTCTGTGGAAGCTGAGCTCCAGGACACATTGGTGGGGTCTTCAGTCCAGGGAAGCCTGGCCGGCATCCTGATGACATCTGGAACCTGGTGGCTGAAAAGAGAGTGAACACATGAAACCAAACAAATTGTTGAGCAATCATGGACCCAAAGCTTGGAATAGTGGAGAGGAAGTGTTAGGGGGATATTCACTGCAAACTCTAGTGTACTTCTGCTTTCAGATATATATTTTGCAGTAGTTTACGGATACGTGTGAACATATGCTCTCTCTCAGAGACTGGTGTATATCTAGGTTTTGGGACGTTGTTAGAAAGTGAACCACCTGGGATGGAATTAGAGTATACTATGAAAGGAAAGGTCTCACCCGAGTAATGAAGCTGAAGGGTTGTCATTCCACACGTGTAGTCTCTGGACACAGTCTGAAGTGAAGCATGTTGAGGTGGCAATCGTTGTGTTGGCTAGGTTGTGATCGGCAGATGCAATATTATATGATATGGATTGGGAGAGGCATACGGGAAAGTGGGCCCTATCCAAGGGTTCCAGGACTGGGGGAAGTAGAGCATCTATAGTGGAGATGTGAGGTTCCTGCTGTCTTAGGGTTCAAAAAGACAATCGATAGTTAATGTTATCATCACATTATTTGGTAATTGTGTTAACTTTGAAAAGTCCTTTTGTTAGGGTTTGCTGTATAGTACCCAGTGTCTTGTATATAGCTGTGCTATTGGTTGCTTCTGATCTACTTGGTCTAGGCTTTTGAGAGAGTCTTCATATCAATTACACAGCCTATATATTAAAAAGATTCAGTTTGTGTTTTGAAAAACTTCGAGACATACAATTAATTTTCCCCCTCGTATTAATTAACTAGTGATGTATATGACTACATTTTACTAGGAGTGTACATAAACACCATTCCCACCACCAAAAGACTGTGACCCATCCCTCCCACCCACTCCCACCCCCCACTGGCCCAGGAAGCTGCATGTCTACTCCTCACCTCAGGGTTTTTACTTTGGTACCCTACTTACAATTTGGTCAGGTCCTGCTTTTAGTGTCCCTTTCAGATCTTCTTAGTTAACTTCTGTTGATGAGTGGGATCATCCCATACTCATCTTTATCTTTCTGACTTAGCTCACTTAACATAATTCCTTCTAGCTCTGATGGGTCAGAGAAGGTGGGTTCATTGTTCTTGATAGCTGCATAGTATTCCATTGTGTATATATACCACAGCTTTCTCAGCCACTCATCTGTTGTTGGGCACCTGGGTTGCTTCCAGGTTTTAGCTATTATGAATTGTGCTGCTGTGAACATAGGAATACACACCTCTTTTTGGTTGGGTGTTATGGAGTCAATGGGGTATAACTCCAGGAGAGGAATTACTGGATCATATGGAAGGTCCATGTCTAGCCTTCTGAGAGTTTTCCAGACTGCTCTCCACAGAGGCCGGACCAATTTACATTCCCACCAGCAATGTAAAAGGGTTCCTCTGTCCCCACAACCTCTCCAGCATTTGTTTCTGCTGTCCTTTTTGATGTATGCCATTCTTACAGGAGTGAGGTGGTATCTTAGTGTTGTCTTCATTTGCATTTCTCTGACAATCAGTGACCTAGAGCAGTTTTTCATATGTTTGTTAGCCTTTTGGATCTCCTCTGAGGTGAATGTTTTGTTTTGTTCATATACTCTGCCCATTTTTGGATGGGGTCATTTGCTTTTTTGGTGCTAAGTTTGCTGAGCTCTTTATATATTTTGGTGATTAGTTTCTTGTCTGATGAATGGCATGTGAAGATCTTCTCCCATTCTGTGAAGGGTCTCTTTGTTTGTTTAATAGTTTCTTTGGATGTGCAGAAGCTTTTCAATTTGATGTAGTCCCATTGGTTTGTTTCTGCTTTAGTCTTCCTTGGAATTGGGTTTGATTCATCAAAGATGTCCTTGAGGTGTAGTTGGGAAAGTGTTTTACCAATGTTTTCCTGTAAGTATTTGATTGTTTCTGGTCTGACATCTAGGTCTTTTATCCATTTGGAGTTGATTTTTGTTTCTGGTGAGATACAGTGGTTCAATTTCATTCTTCTGCATGTTACAACCCAGTTTTCCCAGCACCATTTTTTGAAGAGATCCTCCTTTTTCCATTTAATCCTTTGGGCCCCCTTATCAAAGGTTAGATGTCCATAGGGGTTCCTGGAAGATGGTGGACTGAGAAGCTGCTTGTGGCTTGAGCTCTTATCACATCTTCTGGAAACGGTAGGATTTTCGGCCTTTAGTAGGCCAGTCAATAAGGGGTCCTAGCGGTGACACCAAGGAGGTGACTATAACTTAATTTGGGTTAAGAATTAGAGTAGAAAAAAAGGGAAAAAATTTTTTTCCTTTTAATTATTAAGCACGCCTCCTCCCCCCCCCCCTAACCAGTCACTGGGGACCAGCTCCTAGCAGAATCCCCTGCTGAGCTTCTGTCTTTACCAAATTCCTATCCCACCAGGGAGTATCATTCATTCTAAGTCTATACCCTTCTGAAACCTCTGGCCTTTTTTCTTTCTAAGTAGCCAACCCACCCCCACCTCACCCCGCATAGCTAATTAAATAATTAAAAATAAATAAATAAATTTAAAAACTCCTTTCACCGCTCTTTTGTGACTGTTCCTTTTCTTATCTTTTTCTTTTTTCTCTCTTTCTTTTTTTATTCTTTTTCTCATTCTTGTCATCCTTTCTTCCTTAATCCTACAGCTACCAGAGCCACAGACCCCAGCCCCCACACTACCAAACAGTCTGCTTTTTTGAATTCACTGATACACATTTGGGAATTATTTTGGGGAAGAATTCTCACTCAGAGTGGACTCTCTATGTGTGTATCTCTGCTCTAGTTCTCTTTCCCCTCTTGTTACCCCTAGAATATACAGTGGATAGTAGACTTGCATAACTGTCTATTCTTGTTATCCCTTTTTTTTCCCTCTCTTTCTTCTTCACTGGGATTTGTTTACTATTCTTTCACGGACTGGAGAAATTGTTTGGCCAACTGGTAGTGATTAAACTGCTTCATTACTTCCTTCAGTTGCTACTGTAATTCCTGAGGTTGGTGAGTATAATTTTCATAAATGTATTTAGTACAGTGTTGCTTGTACTCAAGACACAACAACTAAGGAACAACAGAGCATAAAAAAAGAAACACATAAATCAAAAAAATGGGTAGATCAAAAACAAATAAAACTGCTACTCCAATGAATGAAGACAAGAGCCCAGAAGAAACTATAAATCAGCCAGAAGTAACCATAGATAAGAAAAGTATGCAAGCAATAATAAACTTATTAATCACACAAATGAAAACAACATTGGAGGAAAGGAATGGCAGTATTAGGGAAACAACAGTTGAGACCCCCAAGGAAAATACTGATTATCTTGAGGCAATTAGAGAACTGAATTCTGAAATAGCTGTAATGAAGAAAGAAGCTGAGGCAAGGGAAAGCAGACTAACAGAAGTAGTCAGACAGAGGATGAGTTAGAGAAAACTAAGAAAGAGGTGAAAGAGCTTAAAGACAGTATTGATTTCTTTTAATTATTCACTTAATATACTTTCATTAGCTTCTTGGTTGCCTACTATTACTATATTGGTAAGAAGCTGAGGTTTAAAAATATCTGGACTATAATCTATGAAATTATAAGAATTTATCACTAAATTAACGGTTATGTAAATTGCAAAATATTTTTTAATATACATTTGCTTGTGTGGAAACTATGTGAGAGTGTCCATGTGTGGTCCTGTGCAAGTATTAGTATATTCCTTAGTTTGGGGATAACTGCATAAATGAATATGAACATATCTGTGTGTGAATATGTGGCGGTGTTCATGTTTGTGAGTGAATGTGCATTGAAGTAATCAAATATCTTAATGCATATATATGATTGTTTATGAGCACACAGATTATGTCAACTTGTTCAAGTGTATGATTATATCAACATGTGCTAATGCAAATATATGAGGGGTAGCTGTGAGGTGAGAGAATGGGTTATGGAGTTCTGGTGGTGGGAATTGTGTGAAGTTGTACCCTCTTATCCTACGGTTTTTTCAATGTTTCCTTTTTGTAAATAAAAAATTTTTTTAAAGCTTATACTGTAAATTATTAACCTCCAATATAAAATAAATAAAAACAAAAAGAGAAAAGTTAAAAAAATATATGGCTGACAGGAGTGGTGGATTCATATTGTAGGCATGGAGCCACATCGATAACCTTAGTGGAAATAATAAAATAAGATAAAATAAAATAAAAGTTAAGAAATTTTTAAGTGAATTTCTGTACACAGATAAGTGAATATTAGTATTTTGTGAACATATTATTGCCTAAGAGTATCCGTAAGTGCCTGAGCATGTTTTTTTTTTATTTTTTATTTATAAAAAGGAAACAATGAAAAAAACCATAGGATAAGAGGGGTACAACTCCACACAATTCCCACCATCAGAATTACGTATCCCATCCCCTCCCCTGATAGCTTTCCTATTCTTTATCCCTCTAGGAGTATGGACCCAGGGTAATTATGGAGTGAAGAAGGTGGAAGGTCTGGCTTCTGTAATTTCTTCTGGCTGAACAGATCGATCCATACTCCCAGCCTGTCTCTCTCTTTCCCTAGTGGGGCGAGGTTCTGGGGAGGTGGTGCTCCAGGACACATTGGTGGGGTTGTCTGTCCAGGGAAGTCCGGTTGGCATCATGTTAGCATCTGGAACCTAGTGGCTGAAAAAAAAAGTTAACATATAAAGCCAAATAAATTGTTGACTAATCATGAACTTAAAGGCTGGGATATTGCAGATGAAGATTTGGGGTCTCTATTTTGTAGATACCTATTAGGACTATTTTAGTTATATTCCAAAGGGCCTTTGACTACACTAGTTGTTTGTTTGTTTGTTTGTTTTGTGAGCCTGACATCTGCTATGCAGGTGGATCCAAGTTGTTGTCTGGGGACTGAGCATGTTTTTGTATGTAAATAAAGTGTAGGCATTACTTGTTAGTGTTTACTTTTCTTTCTTTCTTTTTTCCCAGAGCAGTGGCTTCTGGTGAGGACAGGCTTTGAACCTGAAACTCTGTCTGCCTCAGAGTCCATGTGCAGAGCCACTACACCAGCTCGGCACTCTGTTTTTATTTTTATGTAAGTTAAGTTGTGAGTTCTGTGTATGTGAACTCGATAAAATGTGAATAACTCTACTTGTTAATGAATGCACTAGCATATTCATGTGTGAGAAATATGTGAACCTGTGGTGTGTATGTTAATTTGAAGATGGTAAAACATGACTGTGTTCACACATGTGCTTTTATGACTGTGCAGGAATGTTTTTGTAAGCTATTTTAATAAATGAGTGCAAATGTATGTATGTGACTGTGTTTCTTCCTCTTGGGGTGTCTTTCAGGCTCAATCCCACTGGCAGAATTCAAATGTGACCAGAAATGTGGAGAAGCGACAACAAACTGTCAGTACTATGAACAAATACATTTTTATTCTCCATTGGCACAAAATGCTTACAACCCGTTTTATAACAAGGATGCATTATCCTCTATACTCTATTACATCACGCTGCTGCTATGGAAACAAGGGTGACCCTGGTGATTCAGCCTGCTGACTTTACTGCAGGCTGACTGCCCAGAAACTGAGCTACTGAGAGAAATGTTTTGCTTCAAACCCAATACTTGAGAAAGCAAATTACTATTGGGAATAATTGTCTGAATGATCACTTAGAAGTAAATGAATCTGTGTGTGAGAGCACAAGCCTAGACACCAGCATTCAGGACTGCTATGAATAAGCCCAAACATAGTGCTATGCAGTGACATTTGCCCTGGCACAGAGAGAGATACAGCCCAGAGGAAGGGAAACTTTTTCTAATGTAACTCCCCCAATGGACTACTTTATGTGTTATCAATGATCAGTATGAGAACTTACCCATAGTATTCTAAAGGATAATTGAAAGAGAAGTTTTATGAATTCATGTTTATGTCCCAACTCCATTCATAAATTAAAGGACTATTTTTCACTGGGATCAAATTCTGAGGTGGGGGGTCTTTAAAGAAGTAATTCTGGGAGGTCGGATGGTATCATAGCAGGTTAAACGCACATAGCACAAAGCACAAGGACAAGTGCAAGGATCTGGTTCGAGCCCCCGGCTCCCCACCTGCAGAGGAGTCACTTCACAGGCGGTGAAGCAGGTGTGCAGGTGTCTATCTTTCTCTCCCCCTTTCTGTCTTCCCTTCCTTTCTCCATTTCTCTCTGTCCTATTTAACAGTGCCGACATCAATAACAACAACAATGATAACTATAACAATAAAAAACAACAAGGGCAATAAAGGGAAAATAAATAAATAAATATTTTTAAAAGAAGTAATTCTGCTTAGATGAGGTCATGTGGGTGGGTCCTTATGATTGGAATGATGACCTTATAAGGAGAGAGACCAGAGCTCTGCCTCTCTCCAGCACATGAGCTCACAGTAGAAGGCAGCTGTTGACAAGGCAGGAAGAACTGTGGCGCCAGGAACCCAGTTGGCTAGCACCTTGATGTTACATTCCCCAACCTCTACAAGTATAAAAATGTTTAATGTTGCCACATACTCTACAGTATGTGTTATAGTAACTAGAAATAAAGCAAGAAACCTACAGATAAAATATCTAAAACTCATTTTGGGAGTTACCATCTGGGTTTCATATCCCACCACTGTCCTCTCTGATGAGCTCAGGATGGCAAAAAAGCACTTCCCTCCTTCTTCAAAACTTCACTTGCCCCAACTTCTCTTCCTTGCTAATATTCATCACAAGTTCAGTGTTCAAAGAACAGCTGAATGGCAGAATGAATGTTACATTTAGGATTGGGAAGATAGCATAATGGATATGCACAGTATTTCATGCCTGAGGCCCTAAGGTCCCAGGTTCAATTCCCAGCACCAATAAAAGCCAGAGCTGAGCAGTGAATTTAAAAAAAAAAAAAAGAAAAGGTGCATTTCGTCTTTTTAAAATTTTTTTTAATTTTTTTCTTTTAATATTTATTTATTCCCTTTTGTTGCCCTTGTTGTTTTATTGTTGTAGTTATTATTGTTGTCGTTGTTGCTGGGTAGGACAGAGAGAAATGGAGAAAGGAGGGGAAGACAGAGAAAGATAGACACCTGCAGACCTGCTTCACCGCTTGTGAAGCGACTCCCCTGCAGGTGGGGAGCCGGGGGCTTGAATCCGGATCCTTATGTGGGTCCTTGCACTTTGTGCCACGTGCGCCTAACCCGCTGCGCTACCGCCCGACTCCCAAAGTGCATTTATTCTTATAGTCCACAAAGTAAAGGGGCCAGGTGCTGGGCGGGGTGACATCCCCAGAAGCTTCTTTTCACAATTTTGTGGCTACCAGAAGTTTTGCTAGTTTTCCAAGTCTTACTCTTCTCACTGTCCCTTCCTTCTCAAGAAAGTAATAAAATTCCTGTTTGAAATTAACTGAGATACAATCAATAAGGCTGCTACTTGTGAGTATTTTACAGGAAAATGGAAGAATAAATTAAGCCCTGGAACACTATCCCAACTTGCACTGAAGATTTGACTCTAAATAGTAGTAGAGATTATAGGGAGATCTAGACACCCTGAAACCCTGAAGACCTTGGCTCAATCTCCCAGGAGCTATGTTTGGAAGAAGGAATGGACGTAAGGGTAGGTGACCTTCATGGGGTAGGTGCCACTGCCTGGATTATGATTGTTACCCCTAACATGGCAGTCATGCCAATAGGCTTGCACTGAACTTGTCAGACGGAAACACAGGTGATTATTTTAATGTGTTTTAAGTGCTATTGATACAAGGTCTACTACTTACTAGGCTGTGTTTTCCTTCTTCCTTTTTTATTTATTGATTGAATAATGATCAACAAGACCATAAGATAAGAGGGGTACAATTCCACACAATTCCCACCACCAGAGTTCTGTATTCCATCCCCTCCATTGGAAGCTTTCTATTTTTTATCCCTCTGGGAACATGGATCCAGGATCATTATGAGATGCAGAAGGTGGAAGGTCTTCCCTCTTATCCTCACTGCACTGTATCCTTTTCCTCTTTCTGTCATAGACTCTATATTGATTTCTGTACAATACCAGCTCTTATTCCATTCCCTACTGCATCCTTCGCCTTTCAATTTCAATGTAAATTAACATGTACTCTACTATGCTAATTCCTCTCCTCCAGAACCAGGAGGTTTACCTCTATTATGGTCCTCTCTTCTCCCAGAAAAAAAAAAAATCCCTCTAGTAACACAAGTCTTACCTCGATGATGCTCATGAAAACGAGCCCCCAAAAAACTGTTTTGGACTGTCTGACATAATTATAGAGGAAGAAGATTGCCAAAGACTGGTAACTTGGAACTTAACTCTAGTAATTAGGACTCATCAAATTCACACTCCCTTCCTGGTGGCTCTACCCCCTTGTTACAGTGGGAAAAATGGACAGGGAAAGTACAGGACCAGGCCTTCTCACACTCTTTGGAAAGCACGGAAAATCCACATCCTGGATTTTCTCTTTTTATTTATTTATTTATTTATTTATTTATTTATTTATTTACTTGTCACCAGGGTTATTGCTGGGGTTTGGTATCTGCACTATAAATCCACTGCTCTTGGATGCCATTTTCCCCCATTTTGTTGTTCTTGTTGTTGTTATTGTTATTGTTTCCATTGCTGTTGTTGTTGGCTAGGACAGAGAGAGGATGGGAAGACAGAGAGGGGAAGAGAAAGATACACACCTTCAGACCTGCTTCATAGCCCGAGAAGCGACTCCCCCATCCCCGCAGGTGGGGAGCTGGGGGGCTTGAATCACTTTCTTCATCTTTATCAGTAGAAAGTGGTAACTACTGGGAAGTGGAAAGTATGATCTGAGTTTAAATGAACTCCAGCTGTCATACAGAGAAGGTGGATGCAGTGAATAAAGCACTGGACTTTGAAGCATAGGGTCCTGAGTTCAATCCCCAGTATCACATATGCCAGAGTAATGCTTTAATTCTCTTGCTCTTTTTTCTCCCTCTTTCTCTCTCATAAGTATCAATAATAAAATAAATCTTTAAAAAATAAAATAATATCCCCATCTGCAGGGAGAAAGCTTCACAAGTGGCAATGTAACGTTGCAGGTATCTCTCTGTCTTCCCTCTTTGTCTCCCTTTTCCTGTCAATTTCTGGTTGTCTCTAACCAATAAATAAATAAAAATAAAATAATAAAGTAAAATACTAAATGAACCCCAACCATGGATTGTGCAGTAAAGCAAAAAATTCCTTCATACAAAAGACTGGTGTTGGGGGGGGTGGGGGGATGCAACTGGTTGAGCACACATGTTACACTGTGCAAGGACCCAGGTTAGAACCCCTGGTCCCCACCTACAGGGATAAAGCTTTGCAAGTGGTGAAGCAGTGTTGCAGGTCTCTCTCCCTCTATCCCTCCATCTGTCTTCTTCCTCTCTGTCACCTCCTTATATCTTGATGTCTGGCTGCCTCTAGCCTATAAATAAATAAAGATTATATCATTATTTTTAAAAAGTTACAAAAGGCTGGTGTGATAGAGACTGACATAAGACAGCAGGTCTTTTTGTCCTTTATCACTCACAGGCCAGTGGCTGGTGCTCATCTTCTGCCTTTCCTGCTGCAGACAGCTAAGCTCCCCACTGAAGACCATGCTATAGTTGAGAACCCAGTGAGGAAACTATCTCCTAGAATGAACATCACGGTGTTCTGCTTTGATCTCTGCTTCCACCATCGCAGCTGCCCACTCCATTCAGTGGGCAGCCATCCCATCTATTGGTCTTCTGCTCTCTATATGCACCATGCATACATAACAACACCATGCTCAGAGTTTGCAATGTTCTCCTTCAGTTTAAAGAAGGTCATGAATTATTAGGTCTTATCAAATCTCCACTCCTTTCCTAATGGTCCTCACCCTTCTCACCCACTGCTCCATCTATCGCTTGGTCAAATCAATCCAGGAACCCCACTTTTGTCATATGCCTCAGGTCTGCATGCCAAAAAACAATGTAACTGGACTGCCTCTCACTTTAACAGTTGGGTGTAAATATATGTCTGTTTGAAAAATGGTGGTGAGGTGCAATTGTAGGTAGTTAGCCAAACATGAGCTGGAAGACAAAGCTTTGAACAGACAATTTTATGTTTGGGGAGTCGGGCCGTGGTGCAGAGTTAAGCCCACATGGTGCAAAGCGCAAGGACCAGCGTAAGGATCCCAGTTCGAGCCCCTGGCTCCCCACCTATAGGGGAGTCGCTTCACAAGTGGTGAAGCAGGTCTGCAGGTGTCTATCTTTCTCTCCCCCTCTCTGTCTTCCCCTCCTCTCTCCATTTCTCTCTGTGCTATCCAACAGCAACAACATCAATAATAACTACAGCAATAAAAAAAACAACAAGGGCAAAAAAAGGGAATAAATAAAAAATAAATATTAAAAAAACTTATCTAAAAAAAAAAAATTCTATGTCTGGAGGGTAGCTAGCATAATGGTTATGCAGACAGACTCTAATGCCTGAAGCTCCAAAGTCCAAAATCCACTGTACTAGCTTAAACCAGAGCTGAGTAATACTCTGGTAAAAAACAAAACAAACAAAAACCAACTCCTAATGTTACACAGGCTCAGGTGCTAAACAGAAATATATATATATATATACATAGGCGGATGGAGGTAAAAAGTTAATTTTAGCCACAGAATTATATATATATATATGAATGGGAGCTACTCCCTGCCCTAATTCAACTTCCTAGCCCTTTTCTTTACTCTGACACCATTTTCTTAGACAATATTCTTATAGAACCTCAGGCTATCTACCAAACTTAAGCAAAACTACCATAGTTGTATGCCCCCAGGAACATGTCTAAAATGGTTTTCCTAGCTTTCTTCTACCCTAAAATCACTATCTCATCTGCTTTAATCCTATGTTTTGTTCCCTGTTAATTAACCATCTTGTCTCAACTTAGGTCATGTCACCTTTCAGACACCAAGTTACAGATGCTACCATGACTCCACCCCCAACTTCTCTGGGCAGACGACCTCACCAATGTGTCCTGGACCCTCTAATTTCCAGAGCTCTGGTCCACTAGGGAAAAATATAAACAGGCTGGAACTATGGATCTATGGATCGACCTGTCAACACCCATGCTAAGCAGAGAAGCAGCTACAGAAGCCAGAACTCCCACCTTCTGCTCCCCATAAATAACCTTGCTCCACACTCCCAGAAGGGGAGAAGTGATAGGATGAAGATAAGAGGATAAGAATGAAGATAAGAACTCCAGCTCCATCAGCACCCAGAGAGAGAGAGAGAGAAGGAAAAGGAGAGGGACATATGGAGGTAGTTATGATGTCATGAGTGTCTTAGAGGGAAAGAGAGGATTGAATCACAATAAGAAGGGGCAACTATATGTAAATGTGTATAGAAGTTGTATAGAAGATGGCTGGCCCATGTCTACAACCTTAGGTGAACTGTGATAGATTGTAGTGGGGAGACTGAAGATTCAGAACTCTGGTAGTGGGAATGGTGTGGATTCAAACCCCTGTTGACATGTGATTCTGTAATATAAAATAAATAATTTTAAAATAAAACAAATAAAATAATTTTAAAAGAGAAAATTCTATGTCTGCTGTAATCAGCAGCTACCCTGCTCCCACCACATCTGTCACATATAGAACATCCCTCAGGTATGCATATCCAGGCCAGAGCAGTGACCTTGATGTTGAGGATCGTGGGATTTTTCCAACCTGTTAAGCACGGGCAGATAGGGCACACTAAACACGGTGCATGGTGTTTGCAGAGATGGCCACCAAATATGTATGAGGCTGGAAGAAGTGAAAAGTAAAAAGAGACCACATAAAAGCCCTTAAAACTGCCTTCCCAACAGTCTACAGTGCAGCCTCCCATCTTAAGACAGACCACACTGAATTCTCTGGAGTGCTGAGTATACTTCCTTTACCTTACTAACAATAGTAATCTATATTTTCTGGACTTTTGCTACACCAAATACATCCTTGTTGCTTACAAGGTTTAATTTCTAGACAACAGTCTTTATTTCTAGAAGATAGGGAACCAAGGCAGATCACATGATTACATGATTCTCCAGAACAGTGCCTCAGATAACATGAAATACCCACAGGAGTCAATCACCTATGGTTGGTCCTCACCCCTCTCTTCTCCTTGTTTTTGTTTTTAGATCTACTTGTCTTTATTGGTTCATGACAAGCACAACATCCCATGTGGAAAGAAGAAGGATACCATAGGGGCTTGTACAAATGGAAGGATTTCTGAGACAGAAGGAAGATAGGATAAGTTTATTAGCTAAAAAATGATTATTTTAGGGAGTCGGGCGGTAGCGCAGCGGGTTAAGCGCAGGTGGCGCAAAGCACAAGGTCGGCATAAGGATCCCGGTTCAAGCCCCCGGCTCCCCACCTGCAGGGGAGTCGCTTCACAAGCGGTGAAGCAGGTCTGCAGGTGTCTGTCTTTCTCTCCCCCTCTGTCTTCCCGTCCTCTCTCCATTTCTCTCTGTCCTATCCAACAACGACAACATCAATAACAATAATAACTACTACAACAACGAAAAACAACAAGGACAACAAAAGAGAAAATAAATAAATAAAATATAAAAATAATAATAATAATAATTTCTTCTAAAAAAAAGATTATTTTAGGTGAAACCACCTTTCTTCAGAAGGCAGGAGTGGCCTGATCATCAGATAAAAAGGGTGATTATCAGGAAACTCCAGGTAGATGGGTTTAAGATGACACAAGATCCCCTGAACAACCTCCCACCAAAAGATACTACAGTTAGGTTAGACATTAAGTGTGGGTAGAGTTCAGCAGTGCCCCTCCTCTCTTCTGAAGACTTTCAAAATTGGGAAATTTTTAATGGTGTTCTTAAAAATGGACCTTGGGTCTGTAAATAAAAATGAGAGAGAGAGAGACAGAATGAGGCAGCTACCCCCTTTGATGGCCATCTGCATTTGGCCCAATTAATCCAAACATTAGTTTCTGAGATCAGATGAGATTGGGCATGTTCAGGGTGGTATGGCCATAGACCAAACATTAATATCATACAAGAGAGAGAACTGGCTGTGCTCCTACATCTTGTTCCCATTTGTTCCCACATGCCCAACCTCTTCCTCAAGGGAACTGGTCTGCTCCATAGGGGTATCATGGGGAAGCACCCGTGTCCTTCTAGGGTAACTACTGAAAGAGTCCACCTTCTATTTTCTTTAACTCCAGTTTCCAATACACATGCACCCTGAAACCTTACATATATCCTTACATATATATAACCTTACATATATTTATGCATATAACCTTACATATATATATACATATAACCTTACATATATATATATACATATAACATTACATATATATATATAACCTTACATATATCCAAACACCCTGGAAACAACAGCAGAGCAAAGAGAGTGTAACAAGTGAACCATCTCCAAGTTCAGGCTCCAGGGCAAAAAAAAACAACAACTTGGTTTTCAAGGTAGTTTCACAGCAAATATAACTAGTTCTCCCCAATGATCTAACCCAAGTGCTAAATACAATTGTGTCCTCTTTAAGGTTGAAACATTTTGGGTTCTTGGAAAATCTCTATTCATTTGTACAAATGTGAATTTTTAGTATTTTTTTATTTTTACATTTTAGAGTAATATCTAGTTTAATCTCACAAAGAACTGCTATTTAATGTACTGTTCTTCTGCCTGCCATTGGTTTTAATTTCCTGTGTGTCCTCCAGGGCAGGAAACACTACCACTATTCTATGTTCTCAGAGTCACTTAAAGCTGGGTAGCCCAGGCAAGCTGTCTTTTCCAAGGAAAAGGCTAAGAAGAAATATAGAAAGAGACTGGCTTACTCATTTCTGGGTGGTTTGTGCTTCGGCTTCCTTCCCATTTCTCATCTCTGTTATAGAGATTTAAAGGCTTGGCCAGAATTTAGATTTTGCCTGATAGTTACATAAAGTCATCAGAAATTCCTAATGGGACAGGAAGATAAAATAAAAATTAAATGAAAAGTTCAAAGGCAAAAAATGAACAGGGAGGAGAGAAAACCACTGCAAGTGGTGGACTTTGAATTTTCATCACAGTGTCCCGAGTGGAAACCTTGGCCAATTCTGTTTGCAGTGAATCCACTCTCACACTTTGATTTTGTTTGGTACACCTTGGAGGACTCTGTAACCAATCAGCCCAAACCCTTTCGATCCTGTCTGTAACTATACAGCATTGTGCCCAGTTTGAAAAGGATAAAAGTTCATTGCAGAGGCAGAAGGTTGTTCTGGCCTGGTAGGAATCATCCTGAAACCGCTGACAAGAAATAAACATAACTCCCTGACCTCCACCTAGCCTCAGTCTTGTTCTTTAGCTGCATTCTAGCTGTAACATTCAGAGCTGAAACACAAAATTTTCCGTAACAATAGTTCACCCAGTAGAGCACACACTTCACATGTGCAAGAGCCAGGGGTTGAGCTCCCCACCCCCAACTACCACATGGGAACATCATGAAAAAGGAAAGCTTTACAAAGAGTGGAATGCCGCTGTATGGGATTCTCTCTCTCCCTCTCTGTCTCTCACCCTCCATCTTAAAAAGAGTCTTCTAGGAGTGATTGAATCATTTAGACATGAAGATCTAGTGAAAGTCATTGAAGCAAAAGGAAAAAAAATCCTGAGATAATCAGGCTGTCACCAGTGTCAGAGACATACAGTAGGAAATTGTTACAGTAGTAATTCAGTAAGCAAGATGTTTATGGTCTGATCTTGGGGACTGCCTCATGACCATTGGTACAAAAAGAACAGAGTTGGAATGTTTTCTAGAAGTAGAATCAGAATTTGGTGGCATTTGAGGTCTTGTGAGACTGAGGGTGAAATACCTAGGATCTGGATAGGCAAAGTTAACTAGACAGAGATCATGTGCTCAGTTTTGAAAATGAGCAGCATCATTGCCCAGAGCACAGAGAATGTGTGCTCAAGTGCCCTCCCCATAAAATATATCAGGTGGAAAAGAAACTTCTAGCTTGAGAAGCAAAAAGCCTTATTACCTATATGCCTGTTTTGTAGGTAGTGCTCCTCTAGTCAAATAAGAGAGTTTGATTTGGCTATGATACTCTCATAAGAAGAATTGACAGAGAAGAGGGTCACTTGTGTACATAAAAAAGAAAGAGAAATTCCAGGGTCAAAGGAAAAGGTCTTTGTGTTGAGAACTGGGGAATAATTAGTTGTAGGTCTTAGCAGGCCAAGAAGTTGGAATCTGGAAGTATATATACTAGGGGAAGGCCACCATTAAGCTCATTCCAATGGCATTGGCTTGTTATGTCTCAGCTCCACTGAGCTTAAACACAAAGATCCAAAGTGGTTACAGATGATTTACCTCCAAATTTTGGAATCAGATGGGTATTTCCTGTTAGCAACCTGTCCAAAACCTTTGGGAAAAGTTGCATTTGCAGTATTATGCAGAAACATAATAATTATAAGTAGTGCCATATTGTTTCAAGGAGAACAAACAGTAGAGAACACACTCCCACTAACAACACTCCAGTGCCTTTCTTTCTCCTGAACCATACAGAAATGCAGTCATATGGGAACACTCTAGCCTCTAACCCTCTTGCTCCATGGTGAGTCAGCAAGTAACACAACAATTAGGTCTAATTTGGACCCCTGCCCTCTGACATCGCCCACAAGATGGCTCGACTGCAGTGCCCCCCAAAACCCATGATGTGACTTGGCACAATCTGAAGAACCTGATTCACAGAGTCCAAGGACAGAGCTTTCCTACCGCTCTTCCCTCACCCATCACTGTCTTCCCTTCCTGCTTCTGCTTCACCTGTCACGTTTTGGTGGTCTCAACTCACTCTCTACAGACAAGCAAAATTCCAGTGGCTGTCCTCCCCCACCAAGATAAGATGTGTGGTGTTTCTTCCCCTGATCATTGGCATTGGACTGACACTTCTATCGGACTTGCTGGTGGAGCTCTTGGACACTCCCTTTACACTGCTGGACTTCTCAAGGACTGACTGCAGCAGTACATGGACTTCGCAGCCAGCTGTCTCGGAACTCTGTAGCACTGGATCGCCCCTTTCGCCCCCCATGGCCCTGTCCCTCTGCCCCTCAGGCAGCCCCCTCAGCCCACCAGGCCTCCCCTCGGTCTCACGCTGGCTCTTGCTGCTCTCCTACTTGTCACTCCCTGTCTTGTTCCAGTTCTTTTGAAAATGCCTGCTCAATATCACTTAGGTTTCTGCCCAAAAGGTTTCTGTTCACCCCAACACTGCTATTCCTCTGTCAAAAATGGAGTCTTTTGCAGACATTGACCAATTTAAATATGGCAATTAGATAAAAAGAAAGGGGGAGATGTAAGGAGGTTGTGGGGATGTGGTGGACCCTGGCAGGGTTTGACCTGAGGGGTGAGTCTGTCCTGTTAGTTTCTCTCTCTATGGAGGGGTTGAGCAAAAGGGGGGACACAGAAACCTCAAAAGGTCACTGGCCATATAAATCTTCCTTGCCTCACAAAACATCCTGCATCTTCCTGCCTCCTGGAGCCAGCATTCCTTAAAACATTGAGCCTGCTCCACTCTGCATTCCTTTTATTATCTACATATCAATATTCTGCTTTGTCTTACAAATAACTAAAGTTCTCCTTCCTAATTCCCTGCAGGGTATTGCTAATCCTACCAGTTGAACCCCTAGCAACAATTGCTGGGGAGGTCCATACCATTCCCGGCCCCTTTTGCTTTTCTCTGCCCCTTTCCTAACCATGTATGGTATTGTCAAGCCACTTCTGTTTCTGTCTTGTCTCTTCCATGCCCCGATCTGGAGGAGGGCAGATGTGCAGACCAAGAGGTTGACACCGGCCATTGCAGTTTGCGCCATGTGGCTTAACCAGGTGTGCTACCGCCCGACTCTGGGGCACCCAAATTAATAAATATTTGTACTTCCTTGTCACCACAAGCTTAGTTCCTGGGTCATCTCTCTCTTGCATGACGCTAGCCCAACACTGCCAGCTTTCATCCAGGGGATGCAGAACCAAGACTGGTTCCATATTACCAGGCAGGAATAGCATAGGAGAGGTATTCCAAGAGGAAGAGAAGGGAGGAAGCAGGCAAATATCAGTGCAAAGGGGGCAAATGGATTACTACAAACTCTTAAAATACTATCCCTTGTAATCAGCTATAGCCTTCATATAACTGAACCTCATTTTTGTATATTATGCATTTGTAAATTCATTGGCTTGCTAATGTTGACTTATAACTCCCAAATACTCGCAGTGTTTACATTGTTATTCATGAGCATATTTATGACAAAAGCATCTGAGTTATTCCTCCACACATCACCAGCTGAAGTTCAACAAGGCAGCACCAACCTGTTTCAACTGTCATACTATTAAGCAGTAACTTTTTAATAGTCTATTTACTGCTACATAGTTCACATTTTTGTTAATGATTTGGTAGCTTAATATGCTCTGCAGCTATAATAAGGACCTGTTTAATGTCTCAAAGCACAAGAAGACTGTGTGACATGGAGAAGAAAAGTTTCAGGCAAGAGTAACAGTAGTCAGTAAAATAAATGAAAATAAGTCAGTGATATATAAGGTGCCTTTAAACAACAACAAAAAACAAAACACTAAAACAAGTTTAAGTGTCAACTACTTAGAGAAAATGTTGTGATCAAAGGCTCACAAAAACTCAAACCTTATATTAACCCCACACAGTAATTTAATATCAACCAATGGTGACTTTATAGAACATTACTACAAATAACAAGAAACTGACTGGGTCTGAAGAGACATCAGTTAATCTATGTATTAGTCTACTAAGACCACCATTAAAATACCACATACTAGTCGGCTTAAACAAAAATTACTTTCTCACAGCTCTGAAGGCTAGAAGTCCATGATAAAAATTGTAATAAGATCTCTGTCATTACCAGACAGCAAACTTCCTGCTATGTCCTCAGAGGGACCTTCCCTTGTATATATGTGGAAAGAGAGAAAGATTTCTGGTATCTAGTCTTCTAAAGACACTAATCTATTGAAATAAGGTCCCATCCATATGACCTCATTTAGCTTTAAATGTGTCCTTAAAGGGCCTATATCCAAATAAAGTTACTTTGTGGATTATAATTTCAGTATATAAATTCAATATAGAATATACAGGGGAAAAGGGCCAGGCAGGCAAGACAGCTCACCTGGATGGTGTCCCGGCTTTGCCATGTGCAGTCCAGATTCAAGCCCAGTCTCCACCACACTGGAGAAAGCTTAGGTCCTGTGGCATCTTTTTCTTGTTCCATCTCTCTCTGTCTCTCTCCATCTGAAAAAAAAAATAAGCTTGTAGCTACGAAATTCTGTTGATGACAAAAACAAAACCTATGGAGGAAGGACAAGATAGTTCACCTGGATAGTGCACTTGCTTTGTTATGTGCACAACTGAGGTTCAATCCCAGCCCCCAGTGCACTAAAGGAAGTTTCAATGCTGTAGTGTCTCGCTCTGTCTCCCTCTTTCTGTTTCTGTCATTCTATCTTAAAAACTTAGCCTGGAGTGGTGAAGTCCCAGTAACAACCAGAATATATATGGAGAGAGAGGGAGAGAGAGAGAGAGAAAGAGAGAGGATATACATATGTGTATCCATATATATATATATATATATATATATATATTATGTAATGTGTATGAATATGTATTTATATGTGTGTAGTTACACATGTATTGTATAAGACAAATGATTACTAGATTCCTTTACCCCAAGGGGGGAAACTTTTAGCTAATAGCCAAGAGTTGACAAAAATAGACAGTTGAGGCCACTTGTTGCAGTTTAGGACTTCAAGACTGACGAATGCCTTAAATTTACTCAATTTTGATGACCCTATGGTTTCTATCATTTATCATGGACATGCTACTCTACTCAATGGATTGAATGCAGTGAATTTATGTTGATAATACTATCAATTATGTATTAATACCAATGTTCATTATTTAATTTGGCCCAAGTTAAGGGAGAGGCTTCTAGCATCATGACACCTGGGCGAGGGATTAACTACAGGTGCATCCCTTCCTCTTTCTGCGAGAAAAATGCCAAATGTTTTGCTATATAAACTCTTAGCTAATGTTGGCTCCCCTAGAAATTAAATTGTGGACTTTTGTTTCAATTTAATTTGCTTCCTTTCTCTGTATTCATGCTTGGTGCTTTTCATTTTTCAAAGTAATGCAAACTTTTTGTTGGAGTTTAAGACCTTGCATTCCTTATATTCCCTACCATATATTGTACGTAATAGTGGTGAAATATAGCTTGTTGAGTTAACAAATCAGCATTAGACAGGGTGACAACTCAATCTGTTAGAAAAACAAATTGCATTTCTGAGGCCCCAGAAGTCATAGATTCAATCCCAGCACCATACCTTATACCAGATCTAAGCAGTATCTGGTTCAGTCTCTCTTTTACGTCTTCCATGATAAATAATACATCTTAAAACAAAACAAAAATCAGTGTAAGAATAATTTATTCTGGAAAGGAAATTATCTCTGTGAAATCTTAAAAGGACAACCAATAAGTTAAAAATGCTGGTTTTAATCTGTCACTGCACAAAAAAGTTATAAAAGCACCAGAACACACACACACACACACACACACACACACACACACACAATGCCTGGGATCTTACTTACTGGGAAGAGATTGTTGTCCCCAAGGGTATCTTCAGTCCCACTCCCTGTAATGTGAACACATACCAGGTGCTATCTATTGCCGCAGTAGTATATGGGCTGAACCAATGTGCCCCAACTCAACTGTCCCCTCCCATCCTCACCACCAACTTTCTAAGGAGCTGACCATCAAGCAGAGAATGTGAGCAGAGTCTCATAAACCCAGAATCACATCTTCCCCAGCTGATTCATTCAGAGGTTGCCTACTACCCACTGCCCTCCAAGCTCATGGCAAACTAGTGATGCCACTTACTTAGCCACATACCTATTAAAGGGGCCCAGAACGACATCAGGGACTCTTGAGGAAAGGAGGTTACAAGTCAAAGTGAGCTTTTGAGGTGAATCTTTATGAGCAGTAGGAGCACAGATGTCCCAGGAGGCCCTGGATACCATAGCTAGACTGATACAATGGTGGGGGGGGTGTGAACAGTCGTGCATTGTGAAGACGACAGAAAAAGCATAAAGCAGAAAAAGCTAGGCTAGAGGAAACTAAATTGCGGGGGAGAGGAGGGAGGGAGCTGGAGAGGTGGGGAGGAGACTGTTTGTTCTGGGAAAAAAAAAGTTGTTTCTAAAGTAAACAAACAAAAAATGCATCAAGAGACAGTGGTGCAGAGAGAGCAGAGCGGGGTGTTGGTCAGGGCTCCATAGCCACTGAATAGCTAGAGGAGCAGCAACCCAAAGTCTCCTCGCTAGGCAGCAACAGCCAAAGAATGAATCCAACAGATTTAAAGCTCGCGCCTTCGGAATCCACTTCCAGCTGTCACTCTGTGACTCTGGAAGCAGCCTTGCTTCTAGCTCCACCCGACAAGGTTGTGGGACACTAGTCAATCCCATAGATTCCCAGAGCAAAAGCCACTGGGAGGGTCCAGCGATCTCTCCTGCTACTACAACCTAGGCAGTGTTGTGTCCCTCTACTCCAGAACTATGTAGGTATTCCCGGGCCAACTCCAGTTCTCTGGCGACTCGTGTGTCCCGCCCTGCCGTTGTCCTCCACAAAATTGCAAAAGATGCTTTTCTCTGAGAACAACAGCACATGCCCAAGAGTTTGCTCTTTGTGTGCTGAAGGGAGTGATGTGATTTGACTGCCCTTACTGAATCTGCACTCTGAAAAAGCTGAATATCTTTGGGGAACCTGAAAGAACTGGATTACAGGCCCTCCCCAAGACACCTGACTTATTCTTCTTCTAGCGTTTGCCCTTCTTCAGTAGCCAGTCAACAGCGTCAGGTTGAGCCTGATGTAAAGTTTCGAGACCTCCTTTGAATCTGGAGAGGTGGCAGTCGTTGACTATGTGGGTCATAGTCTGTCTGTAGATACCTGACTGAACCTGAGTGTCTCACCTTTGAGTGGGGAACGATGAAGATCAACCAGTGGGTTTTATGATTTTGCTCTAGTGGCATCTGGACTAGTCCTTTGTCAGAAGAGAAATTAGGTTCCGAGTACTCATCCCTCCAACCTCCCTTAACTAAGGGATTCAGAGTACATGTGAGGCTCAGTTTCTGCTGACACCTGAGGAGAGAAAGACAGTAAAATTCAGTGTGTCAGTCTTTGAGGGAGTTAGTCCCTGTAAAGCAGACCTCTCTAATGCTTCAGCAAAATGACTTCTTCCTTTCTCTCTCTCTTTCTTTCTTCCTTCATTCTTTCCTTTCTCTTTTCCTTTTTTTTTTTTTTTGAATCTAAGTGCTAAAAAGAGCTACCTCTGGATAGTATTATTATTATGGATAGTATTGTTGAGGGAGAGAAGACACACCCAGAAATGGGAGTGGTTGCAAGGTGTAGGTGCAGGTGGGGCATTTGGCTTTAAAGGGTGAACCTTTGGAGGGGGTACCTCGCTCTTTCCTGGGACCACCAGGGAACATAAAGCTTGTTAGTTCTCTTCTCTCTCTTTATCTCTATCTCTGTCTCTCTTTCCCTAACATGTTTTGTTTTCAATAAAAGTTTAATTTACCTGAATAATGCTCTCTTATCAATTCAGTGTTAAGATATGGCAAACTCTCAGAACAGGGACAGAGGCTGTTCCCCACCCCAACCCCACATCCCTTTAACATAATGGCGACCCAGATGGGACCTGAAATTATGGTTAAATTGTAGAGATGAGCTGAAAAATAAATGTAAAATTGGTAATTAAAAGATAGGCAGGCCTGGACTCCAGCACCCTGAAAGCTATTCAAACAATTAGAGAAAGCAATTCAGTGCAGGCTGCAGCTGCAGCCCCCTGAGGTGAGGTGAGAAATCATAACAAAAAAAAGACACCTCTGAGAATCCGAAGGCAGGAAAAGAAGATAACCACAGGGCTGTAAAAAGAATCCTCACTTTCCCCATACATATGTAATAGATAACCATAGTTGTAACACTGTCATGTACCTCATATTCTGAATTGTATATAAACCCTAGTAAGACTTAGATAAGGGGTCGAGCACCCAATGCAGCTGTGGGGTCTCGGCCCTAGCCCCTATCCCGGGCTAGTAAATAAAGCTCTTTGTCTTTACATCACCCTGGTCTCTTGGTGAATTTCTTGGATTACCGAACCTAACAAAATTAAAAGACTAGGCTTTCTCTTAAATCAATCTCCATTGTAACCACGTGTTTAATCCTAATAAGCGTGTCCTTTGAAAGGAATAGGAGGGCCAATCTGTGTCTTCCTTACCCAAGAGACTTGACCAAGGAAGTCCTGTGTTTTTCTTTATTTTCTCCCTTTTCAATTGTATTTTTCTTTTTTTTTTTCCTTCTTTTCCTCCTCCAGGGTTATTGCTGGGCTCGGTGCCTGCACCATGAATCCATCGCTCCTGGAGGCCATTTTCCCCCCCTTTTGTTGCCCTTGTTGTAGCTTCGTTGTAGTTATTATTATTGCCCTTGTTGACGCAATTCGTTATTAGGATTGGATAGGACAGAGAGAAATGGAGAGAGGTGGGGAAGACAAAGAAGGGGAGAGAAAGATAGACACCTGCAGACCTGCTTCACCGCCTGTGAAGCGATTCCCCTGCAGGTGGGGAGCCGGGGGCTCGAACCGGGATCCTTAACGCCGGTTCCCTTCAATTGTATTTTTAATCACATGACCATGGTCCCATCTCTGCCTCCATGGGCGCCATCTTGGTTTTGCCTTCAAACACTTGCTTGGTCTCTGAGCCCATGTTTGTTTATGGTTACCATGACTACTTACCACGTGGTTACAGGCAGCCATCTTGGTTTAAAGTTACCGTGACTACCGACCACGTGATCTCAGATGCAAGGTATGTCTACCATATTTGAAAAGTTTTGTTTTTTTCTTTTTTTTTTTTTTTGAAAAAATCTAGGATGGTTAATGTTTTTTCTTGAGACTTAGTTCATGTGAAATGTTTAGGACTTACTGGAACAATGTTTTATAGCATGTTAAATTAATTCCTAAACATTTTACTACTTAGATTTGTATTATTATTTTTAATTTTCTCACTTATTTTTACATTTTCTTTTTATTTATTTATTTATTTATTTATTTTTTATTTAAGAAAGGATTAATTAACAAAACCATAGGGTAGGAGGGGTACAACTCCACACAATTCCCACCGCCCAATCTCCATATCCCACCCCTCCCCCTATAGCTTTCCCATTCTCTATCCCTCTGGGAGCATGGACCCAGGGTCATTGAGGGTTGCAGAAGGTAGAAGGTCTGGCTTCTGTAATTGCTTCCTCGCTGAACATGGACGTTGACTGTTCGGTCCATACTCCCAGTCTGCCTCTCTCTTTCCCTAGTAGGATGGGTCTCTGGGGAAGCTGAGCTCCAGGACACATTGGTGGTGTCTTCAGTCCAGGGAAGTCTGGCCGGCATCCTGATGACACCTGGAACCTGGTGACTGAAAAGAGAGTTAACATACAAAGCCAAACAAATTGTTGAGCAATCATGGACCCAATGATTGGAAAAGTGGAGAGGAAGTATTAGGGAGGTACTCACTGCAAACTCTAGTATACTTCTGCTTTCTTACTTTGGTGCCATACTCCAAACTCAGTCAATTTCTGCTTTGCGTTTCTACTTCTTTTTTTTTTTCTTACATGCATAACATTCCCCAGATTCCCATTTAGCAATACAACCCCCACTATTTCATTCATCATTTTTCATGGACCTGTATTCTCCCCACCCACCCACCCCAGAGTCTTTTACTTTGGTGTAATACTCCAATTCCATTTCAGGTTCGACTTGTGTTTTCTTTTCTAATCTTGTTTTTCAACTTCGGCCTGAGAGTGAGATCATCCCATATTCATCCTTCTGTTTCTGACTTATTTCACTCAACATGATTTTTTCAAGGTCCATCCAAGATCAGCTGAAAACGGTGAAGTCACCATTTTTTACAGCTGAGTAGTATTCCATTGTGTATATATACCACAACTTGCTCAGCCACTCATCTGTTGTTGGACACCTGGGTTGCTTCCAGGTTTTGGCTATTACAAATTGTGCTGCCAAGAACATATGTGTACACAGATCTTTTTGGATGGATGTGTTGGGTTCCTTAGGATATATCCCCAGGAGGGGAATTTCAGGGTCATAGGGTAGGTCCATTTCTAGCCTTCTGAGAGTTCTCCAGACTGTTCTCCACAGAGGTTGGACCAATTGACATTCCTACCAGCAGTTCAGGAGGGTTCCTTTGACCCCACACCCTCTCCAGCATTTGCTGCTGTTACCTTTTCTGATGTGTGACATTCTCACAGGAGTGAAGTGATATCTCATTGTTGTCTTGATTTGCATTTCTCTGACAATCAGAGACTTGGAGCATTTTTTTAACCAACATATATAAAGAGCTTACCAGACTCAACAACAAGACAACAAATAACCCCATCCAAAAATGGGGGGAGGAATTGGACAGAATATTCACCACAGAAGAGATCCAAAAGGCCGAGAAACACATGAAAAAATGCTCCAAGTCTCTGATTGTCAGAGAAATGCAAATCAAGACAACAATGAGATATTTTTACATTTTCATTTGGATAATAATATTGTTCCATTTCTTTCTTCCTTTTTTCCCAGCTTTTCCTCTGGCCAAAGAAGCTCTTATTTTATGTTCTAAAACTAGATTAACAGACCATTACTAAAGAGAGTTTATGTTACAACCCAGTTTTAAGAATACAGTGGAGAGTTTTACAACAACTTCTGCCTCTATGATTACTCGTAACCTTGCTGGTAAGGCACTAGAGTGCACGCTTAGCCAGATAACTACTCAGTTCACAGAAGTATGAATAGGAAATGCCAGGGGAACTAAGAAAAGGAGACATCTTAATTGTTCCCCACTGTGTGTGCTTTCACTAAGGACGCTTATTGGGAGATCAAGCAGATATAGGAGGGTCTAAGTGGCCCTATGGGCGAATTCCCTACCAGAAAGCATATTTTAATACAAAAGGGAAGTTGCAACTCAGTACCTCCAGGGATCCCACGGGAATCACCACTTAGAAACTTTTTTTTTTTTTTACGGAAGCACTGCTCAGCTCTGGTTTATTGTGGTGTGGGGGGTTGAACCTGGGACTTTGGAACCTCAGACATGAGAGTCTCTTTGAATAACCATTAAGCTTTCTACCCTCTGCCCTGAATCATTCTTAAAGAATGGAGAAGTTTGGGTACACGGGGACAGACTGAAACACCTGATGCATTACTGTATTGTCATGTGGCCAGGGTACAAACTTGCCAAATGGGGTAACATAGCCCTGTTATGGTTCTAAAGCTTATCATGTGATTATTCATCTAGATTTATATTGCTAGCAAGAGGGAAGAAAAGATGAGCTAAAGTATGTAAAATTCTTCTTTGAATTGCTTCCTGCCTCACAGAGCTACCCAGATTTTAGTCTCACCTTAAAAGGGTCTCAAGGGTGTTCATTTTTGCTTCACATGAGCCCCCTGAAAATCCTACCTCAGACCCATCCTTAGTGCTCATTCAAATGAGTCGAGTCTTAAACACTAGCTAGCCAAAAATCTGACATGGTTTTTAACTATCCTTAAGGTTACAGTATAATTGCTCTACTTAAATTGCTAACTTTATTATGTTTATCTCTATAGGAGACTAGATACAAGCCTGTTCCAGCTAAAATGAAAGTGTCCAAAAGTTTAAAACCAGCTCCAATGTTCTTCGCTTTGTGGTAATATTAACCACTCTCTATGTGATATAGCTATGTAACAGATTACAGAATTAATCTGAGGGCCCCAGATTATTCAGTAACTCTGGAAAATTAATCCACAACAAAATTAGCCTTTAATTGCCACTGACATTACTGAGAAACACTGTCACAAAATCGTCTGTCAAAGATTTTTAAAGTCTAAAAGTGTTTACTTTTAATCAATGTTCTTCGACTACATGTGGTAATTTCCCAACCTAGATTTAGGTTTTCATAAAGAAATCTCTATGATCCAGCTACTTGAATTTAAGTGAACTGTTTTCAGTCTGATTTTTTTTTCTTTTTTTTTTTTTTAATTTATCTTTTTCACCATGGAAGTATGTAGTTCTCATGTAAGGTCTGTCACAATCTTAAAGACCTAATTTTTAAAAATTTTTATTTATAAAAAGGAAACACTGACAAAAACCATAGGATAAGAGGGGTACAACTCCACACAGTTCCCACCACCAGAACTCCATATCCCATCCCCTTCCCTGATAGCTTTCCTATTCTTTATCCCTCTGGAAGTATGGACCCAGGGTAATTATGAGGTGCAGAAGGTGGAAGGTCTGCCTTCTATAATTGCTTCCCCACTGAACACGGGCACTGGCAGGTCAATCCATACTCCCAACCTGTCTCTCTCTTACCCTAGTGGGGTGGAGCTCTAGGACACAGTGGTGAGGTCGTCTGCCCAGGGAGGTCCTGTTGACATCATGGTAGCATTTAGAACCTGGTGGCTGAAAAAAGAGTTAACATATAAAGCCAAACACATTGCTGACTAATCATGAACCTAAAGACAGGAATATTGCAGATGAAGATTTGGGGACTCTGTTTTGTAGATAGTTAATAGGCATATTTTAGCTATACTCCAAAGGGCCCAAGATGATACCAGTTTTCTTTCTTTCTTTTTTTTTTCTGAACCTGTCATCTGATATGCAAGTGGATCCAAGTTATTGTCTGGGGAGATAATGTCATGGCTGGAAAAATTACCAGAAAGCTGGATCAGGGAAGAGAGTAGCTCCCAAATATGGGAAAGGTGTAGAAATATTGTTGACTATAAACCCCACTGATTTGATGTGATCTGGGGCCCATATTCAGCTTAGGAGCCTATGTAACGTCTGCATCCCTGTATATCTGAGCTCATATTCTGTGGTCATGAGTACAAATATTCCAAGCTGCCCCAATTTCAGGACCCATCTTCCTCAGGTGTAGCATAGAGTATGTTGTCCAGCCTCCCTTTGGAGGATGGAACATTGTCTACCATTAAAATGTTTAAGTGGTCTTAAAAAACCATACTAAAGACATGGTAATCATTATATCATGTCACCATCTTGAGTATTGATCTTATATAGTATACTGGTACACCTGATTGTTAATAAAGGCCTTCTAAAGAAAAGGTTCCAATGAGATAGTTTCTCCTTAGACCTAGATACCCTCCTCGCCTACTTCCTATGACACTTCCCTCAGTCACTCCAATACTAACCTTATCAAAGTAAGGACTACAAAAGCTGAATAAAGGCAAGAGACTTGCATACTTTAATGATGACTCTTTAGTCAGTATCAGGCTTCTCCATCAGCTGGAGCCTTATTTGTGGAGTCCTGGGATTCCCAAACAGACATGATGGGCTTAGACCTCAAATAGATCCCTCTCTCCATTGGCACAGGTCATCTCCATGAGGACAACACAGTGGACCCCTTTGTGGGCCCCCATAGGGTCTTGCCCTCAATGTGGAATAACAACAGTAAGAATGTTCCATCTTCCAAAGGGAGGCTGGACAACAAACCCTATCTACCACCTGAGGAAGATGGTTCCTGAAATGGGGGCAGCTTGGAATGTTCCTACTCATGACCACAGAATGAGAGCTCAGATCTACAGGAATGTAGAGGTTACATAGGCTCCTAAGCTGAATATGGGCTCCTTGGTCAGATTGATGTGATTATATATATATGTCATTTTAATTTTTCTATGTGGGAGCCGCTCTCTACATTAACCCAGTTCTGAAGTCCCACACTTTAATGCCCCACCCAGATATTTCTCAATCCTGCCTTTATGGCAGTAGCTCAAAGATCATTGACTATGAACATTATTTTGTAGAATAGAAGCCTATTAGAGAACGAAAAATGCCTGTGCTCATTGGCTTTTGCCTTTTGTCCTCCCCATCTTAGATCCATCAGGAAGTCATTTCATAAAGGACACCTAAATCAGGGAATTAACAAATAGAGAGAATTCACCAGCCCTGAACCTCCTAAAGTATACCAATTCTAAGTGTTGAAATCAAAATGGATTTCAAGTTCACTCAACATTTACCAGAACATTCAAGAAGATATATTCTCCCCTTCCCCTTTTCCTTCAGGTTTTGGTGAAATGTGTTAGAACTGTTTGTGTCCAGAGTATTGCACAGTTTCAGCTGTATAGATCTCTTCATGGGACCATGAGACTTGCACTGAAGATTTAATTTTTTTATTATTTATTTTCCCTTTTGTTTTGGTGTTTTATTGTTGTAGTTATTATTGTTGTTATTATTGATGTAGTCATTGTTGGATAGGACAGAGAGAAATAGAGAGAGGAGGGGAAGACAGAGAGAGGGAGAGAAAGACAGACACCTGCAGACCTGCTTCACTGCCTGTGAAGCGACTACCCTGCAGCTGGGGAGCCGGGGCTCCAACCGGGATCCTTACACCTGTCCTTGAGCTTTGTGCCACATGCACTTAACCCCCTGTGCCCTGACCCCCAAGATTTAAATATTTATCCAAGTTCAGCCCCATTTTTTTTTTACCATTTTTAGAGTCACACTTTAAAAATGTGTCTTATGAGTCCCCACCTTCCTTTAACCAGCAGAGTTCCCTCATGCTTGCATTTATTTTCCTTCCTGTTTTCTTTCCCCCTACAATGAGACAAAAATTTCCCTCCCACCTGGTACAAGATTAGAAAAAAAAAGGTGTGAGGGGCCAGGAGGTGGTTAAGTGCTCACATTACAGCACACAGGGTCCCAGGTTCAAGCCCCTGGTCCCCACTTGCAGGGGGAAAGCTTCACGAGTGGTGAAGCAGAGCTGCAGGTGTCTCTCTCCCTCTTTAGCTCTCCCTCCCCTCTCAATTTCTCTGTCTCTATTCAATAATAAATTAAAAAAAATAAAAGAAAAAACTGTGGAGACTTGTTCATCATTAATCGTCTGATATAGTAGTGGAAAATTTCAGCCCACCTATATTACTTTTAATCCTAACCCTTTACCCCTGGTCATTCCAGATTGTAGACAATCTTTGCCTGTCAAAAAAAGAAGAGACAGTATTAACTAATGCAGCTATAAGCTCAGTGGTACATATATCCTTATGCTTCCATGTTCTTTGCTGTTCTTTGCGTAGTACATATTTTACATAGGAGTAGCAAATGGATAGAATTGGAGGTGATCGTGCTGAGTAAAATGAGAGTTAAATGGACAACTACCAGATGGTTTCACTCATGCATGTGTGGAATATAGATAGCTAAGGCAAATGAACTTGCAAAAAAAAGAATATATATATCCAGACTGTCTTTTGGACTTTGTGAGAGTTTAAGATGTCTTCAGTAGGAAGGGTGGTTGGAAGAAGAGGGAAACAGGACTTTTGTGAGGATTTCACACAACATGTGTGGATGTTAAAATACTCCTGAGAGTTAATGATTTTGTAAATAATAATAATAAGTTGCTAATAAAAACATTTTAATGGAAAGGAGGGGCCACACAGTGATATACCTGGTAGAGTACACATGTTACAATGCTTAAGGACCCAGTTCAGATCCTCAGTCCCCATCTTCAGCATGCCTATCTTTTTTCTTTGCACATTACCCAAACTCAAACCCAACCCCAGTCCCTGGGAGTAGTTTCATCTTTGTGTCTTTCCAAATCTTCCCCTGTTTCTCTCCATCCGCCCCCCCCCCAAAAAAAAGTATTCCATGATGCTAAAGCTTCAATGATAACAACAAAATTAGAAAGATCATTTTATATGTCTGTAGTGGCAGAGGCCAAAATTAGAACCCTGTTTCTAGGTTGATCCACCACCAGAAGAGTGTTCTTTTCAAATATTTCTTTTATTTCATTTTTACCAGAGCACTGCTCAGTTCTGGCTTCTGGTGGTGCTGGGGATTGAACCTGGAACTTCAGAGCCTCAGGCATGAGTGTCTCTTTGCATAACGATTATGCTATCTCCCCCACCTTTGGTATTATATATATATATATATTTTTTTTTTTTTTTTCATAGAAGATTTTGACTGCCATATCCAGAAATGGCCAGTGGGTGGGAGTAGATTTCCTTGGAAAGAGTTTGACCCTAGCCCCTGGAATCAAATACCACTGCCAGTCCCTTGTTTATCAGAGAAAGAAAGGTTAAGTTTATTAAAGAACAGAATTGGAATGTCTGGGAGAAACAACTCAACTGTTTTAGCAGAATACTCAAATATATGAGGCTTCTAGTTGAATCCCTGCAACTACATCTACTAAAGGGGTGAGCTGACTTCTCTTTCTCTCATATGATTCTATGTGTGTGTGTGTGTATGTGTATGTGTGTGTGAGTGTGTAATCACATGAAATAAATAGACTATTTTTTAATTAAATGAGGAATCATACTGAGGATTTGAAACAGAAGGGACATGAACCCTGGAGCAGTCCTTAAATTGCTCTGAAAGAACTGGTCCAAAAATTAAATCCTGATGTGAAGATTTTATATACTGTATATATATGATGAGAAACTGCAATAAATATTTTTTTTAATTTTGCAACTTAGACTGAGCCAGACAATGTGTCTCCTATTCCAGTGTCATCTATTCATTGGAGCAACCAAGCACGATCATTATTTTCTATCTACCCTGTTCTTGGAACTAGGAGTAAGATATCATGAGCCATCTGTTCTTTGTGCATTCTTGATGGTAAATGGTCGACATGACCTTGGGTGGTTTATGGTTCTTATGCTTTATTTCCTCCCAGAGTGTGGAATTTTTGGACAAGATGTACAAACTGTCCATGTTAATGTCTGGCTCACCCATGTGTCCAAGGAAAGTGAGGGTTTCATTTCAATTTCTTTGATACATTGTGGTCCCCTAAACACACCAGACCTAATGAGGATCAACCATTCAATGACTGAAAATATCAGCTCAGTGAATAAGTGCTGCAAAGAGATAGAGACAGAGAACAGAGAGATATTTAGGTCTGACTATCTAAACTAAGAAATTAGAATCCTATTGTACACCCAACAGTAATATTTTGAAGGATATGTGCAAGTAATCATCAAGAAACTTTAAATTATTTTATGGAGAATTACCCAAAAGGAAGAGACGGGATGAACAGAACAGTTGGGAGGTTGTTGCATACCTTTGCTTCTGTAAAGGGCAGACTAAAAAAATTAGCCTAACTATTCCAGTGATAACAACTAAAAATTCATTTGTCTGTTCCTCTACCCTCACTCTCACCCCAATGATAACCACCTTTGTTCTCACACAAAGTCTTAGAGACAAATTGACTACTTTTTTTTCTTTTTCTGTGTTTCAAATCTGTATATTCTACTTCTGAAAGTGTCCACCTGGTAGTTCTCTTTCAGCTCCTTTCTTCACACAGTATCATCGCCTCCAATTCCCTTCATCATCTTTTCTGAAACTGCAAGAGTTATATACTCTATGGAGTATATAACAGTTGTAACAATGTTGAAAAACTGGATGAAATACTGACTAGAGAGATAACTCACCAGGTAAGACACATTACCTTACTAAGCATGTGGCCCAGGTTTGAACACTAAGACCACCACTATAGGGGGAACTCTGATACTATGGTTTCCCACACCCCCCACCTTTGTAAATGAAAAGGCAACCCAGAAGTGGTGATATGCAGAGAGAAAGAGAGAAGAAGGAGGAGGAGGAGGAGGAGGAGGAGGAGGAAGAGGAGAAGAAGAAGAGGAAGGAGGAGAAGAAAAAGAAGAAAAAGAAGAAGAGGGAGAGGGAGAAGGAGAAGGAAAAGGAGGAAGTGAAGGGGGAAAG
This sequence comes from Erinaceus europaeus, assembly GCF_950295315.1. Taxonomy (NCBI): domain Eukaryota; kingdom Metazoa; phylum Chordata; class Mammalia; order Eulipotyphla; family Erinaceidae; genus Erinaceus; species Erinaceus europaeus. Next base: position 58,144,778 of record NC_080185.1, on the reverse strand, counting down.
ACAGTAAGTAAAAGCTGGAGGGAAATAAAAAAAAAAAAAGAAAGAAATGTTCTTCTTCATCTAGAGCCAAGAAACCTTTAGGGAAAAATTGAGAACACAAGAACCTAAAGAGGAAAATAGAACCTCTCAAAGCAACTTCCTGAAGGCATTTGCAGAATCCAGAAGAAAGTTGTGAAACTGACCTTTTTTGATGATTTCGTGTACAAAGGGACAAAAGTTGAAAGTCAAGTTTCAATTGAGTATATCGGCTAAGGACATCAAATATTTTAAGCTGTAACTAAGGTGGTTATTTCTTTGGGATAATGGTGAGCTGGAAGTAACAAGCCTTTGCATGGATCACCCTCACATGAGTGACCCAAGGAACTCCAAACCCTGAATTCCCATTGTAGTGGTCTTTGACAGGGGATATTCCCAGCTATTAGTCCAAAGAAGTGAAAATAGTCTCTGCAGGAATATTATGTATTTCTAGAAATGAAATCTGTTTTACAGATTTTTTCCAATAATATGTGAACACATAGTCAAAAATAAATAGCTACATGATAAAAATGATTGTAAATAACAACCTGAAGAAAAAAACAGATAATGAAAACAAATTTGCAAGGTAGGGGAGGTAACATACTGGTTATGCAATACAATTTCATACCTGATATTCCAATGTCTCAAGTTCAATCCCCTGTGCCACCAAGAACCAGAGCTGTGCAGTGCTCTGGTAAAAGAAAGATAGCTTCGGGAGTCAGGCTGTAGCACAGCGGGTTAAGCGCAGGTGGTGCTAAGCACAAGGACCCGCATAAGGATCCTGGTTCAAGCCCTGGCTCCCCACCTGCAGGGGTGTCGCTTCACAAGCGGTGAAACAGGTCTGCAGGTGTCTATCTTTCTCTCCCTCTCTCTGTCTTCCCCCTCCCCTCTCCATTTATCTCTGTCCTATCCAACAACAATAATAACTACAACAATAAAACAAGGGCAACAAAAGGGAATAAATTAATAAATATAAATATAAAAAAGAAAGATAGCTTCAAGGAACAGGAAATCATTGTGGACTTGAAGAAATAACCAGATATATGTCTAATAGTAAAAATATAGTGGGGTCCCAATAGGGTCTGGTCAGAAGGACCTGACCCTTTCTATCTTTAATTTTATTAGTCTGCTTAATAACTACCCCAAGGAGATTGTTGTTCAAATTTCTTAATGTGACCTCTGCCTTCAGACTTTTAAATGTTCCCAAAACTTAAATGGGGGATAGTTAGACTAGATTTGTTTGGTGGTACTATAATATAGTTGGCGGCCCACTAGAGGACCTTTTGATCCTTCCAGCAATTGGATATGCTGTATTAAAAACTTGGCTTTATTAACCCCACTAGTATTTACTTTATCCATATCCTTTCTTTTCTTAATATTTTTATTTATTTATTTATTTATTTTCCCTTTTGTTGCCCTTGTTTTTTATTGTTGTAGTTATTATTGATGTTGTTGTTGTTGGATAGGACAGAGAGACATGGAGAAAGGAGGGGAGAGAGCGAGGGGAGAGAAAAATAGACACCTGCAGACCTACTTCACCGCCTGTGAAGCAACTCCCGTGCAGGTGGGGAGCCAGGGCTCAAACCAGAATCATTACGCTGGTCCTTGCGCCACCTGTGCTTAACCCACTGTGCTACCACCCAACTCCCCATTTCCTTCTTTCTTTCCTTCTCTCATGCAGTGCTGGAGAACGAAGCCATAGTTTCGTGTATGTGTTATGCCACCGAACGGTCTTTTGACCCAGTTTAATGTGTCTGTGTGTATTTAATATAATGCTGTGACCTCACATGCATGATACTACTGATGAGCAGCCTCCATGGGGTTCAACCCTTCATTCTTTCAGATAGATAGATACATAATAGATAGATAGACAGATAGATGATAGATAGATATGTGCATACACAGACAAGTGGATGGTGGGAGAACTAGAGATAGAGGAAGAGAAAAACAATGAAGAGAGACATCGAAGAACCAATCCACCATCTCTGGAGATCCACTGGAGCCACCTATGGTCCTTCTGTATGATGTCAGGATTTGAACCAAAGCCTTACCATTGTTAAAGCACATACCATACCATTTGAGCTATCTTTTTGCCCACTCTGTATTGTTTGATAGAGAAACAGAAAGCAGAGAGTGAGGGAGAAACACAAAAACACTGTTCCACCATCCATGAAGTTCTTTGTTGCTGTCCACATGATGCCAAGGACTGAAGCCAGGGTTTCACACACTGCAAAATGAATGTTCTATCTGCTGAGTCATCCGGTTCCTTCTCTATTTCTAAATAATCATCTAATGATTTTCACCTTGCTGGGATGACTCTTGTTACTTCCCCCTTTCTGTTTCCTCACTACTTCACTTATTTTTATTTGCTTTACCTTATTCCTTAGTAGCTTTTCACCATGTTAAGTCAGTTTTTATCAATTTGCTTTTCTGCCTTTTCCTGTTCTCTTATCTGAGATCAACTAATTCAACAAAGGTTCCTAAGCTTCTCCTACATTTTTCATTAGTAAGGTTATATGGGTGTCCCTTTGAAAGGGACACCTTAGTCACATTATTTACCATCAGATGGATAATTGGCATAGGCTTCTTTTTTTAATATTTTATTTATTTATTAATGAGAAACATAGGAGGAGAGAGAAAGAGCCAGACAACATTCTGGTACATGTGCTGCTGGGGATTGAACTCACTACCGCATGCTTGAGAGTCCAATGCTTTATCCAATGTGCCACCTCCCAGACCACGATAATTGGCATAGTTAATAGATAAATGTCCTGATCATAGTGAAACTATTTCCGTGTGGTTTACATATAAAGCATATAAACTAGTTCACCTGAAGGTATTTCACCTGACAGTCATGAATGGTAAAGGGCAATCCCCTCTATCAAGCTAAATAAGCCTGTAGTAACTTTGTTATGATAGGTTTACAGAATTATAAAATACCGTGGGCAAGGTTCACACCCATATATGTGTGTGTGTACAACTCACCACACTGACCACTAAAGTGTCCTTCCTTTTTTAAAATATTTATTTGCTTTTGTTGCCCTTGTTGTTTCATTGTTGTAGTTATTATTGTTGTTATTGATATTGTTGTTGGATACGGCAGAGAGAAGGGAGAGAGGAGGGAAAGACAAAGGGGGAGAGAAAGATAGACACCTGCAGCAGACCTGCTTCACCGTTTGTGAAGTGACTCCCCTGCAGGCGGGGAATGAGGGGGCGCTCAACCAGGATCCTTAATCTGTCCTTGCCTTTGCACCACGTGGGTTTAACCCGCTGCAGCTACTGCCCAACTCCCATGTCCTTTCTTTTTTATTATTATTATTTTTTTAATTTAAGAAAGGATTAATTAACAAAACCATAGGGTAGGAGAGGTACAACTCCACACAATTCCCACCACCCAATCTCCATATCCCACCCCCTCACCTGATAGCTTTCCCATTCTCTATCCCTCTGGGAGCATGGACCCAGGGTCATTGTGGGTTGCAGAAGGTAGAAGGTCTGGCTTCTGTAATTGCTTCCCCGCTGAACATGGGCGTTGACTGTTCGGTCCATACTCCCAGTCTGCCTCTCTCTTTCCCTAGTAGGGTGTGTCTCTGGGGAAGCTGAGCTCCAGGACACATTGGTGGGGTCTTCAATCCAGGGAAGCCTGGCCAGCATCTTGATGGCATCTGGAACCTGGTGACTGAAAAGAGAGTTAACGTACGAAGTCAAACAATTTGTTGAGCACTCATGGACCCAAAGCTTGGAATAGTGGAGAGGAAGTGTTAGGGAGGTACTCACTGCAAACTCTAGTGTACTTCTGCTGTCCTTTCTTTTTTATCTCATCCACCAAGTTGGTAGTTTCCTCAGTAATAACTTTTTAAAATTTATTTATTTTATTGGATAGAGACAGAGAAAATGAGCTGAAAAGGTGAGATAGTAAAGAAGAAAAAAATGTGCAGCACTACGTTACTCTTCATGAAACATTCCTCTTTCAGGTGGGAACCAGGGACTTGAACCTGAGTCCTTGTGAAAGGTAACATATATTCAGTCAACTGGAAGCATCACCACCCAGCCCCAGGAATAACTTCTTATGAATCTAGATGGCATATAACCACCTGTGATCTTCCCTACAGTGAGCTGTGAGCTGTACCAGTCAAATTGTGTTCTTCCCCTCGTCACATTTAAAACCAAAGACAGAGCTTCCAAATGAGATAATGCATTTCTGTGTAACTTCCCCAAGAAGCTGATGATATCTGTCTATAAAATAAAACTTTTTATTCACACTATACTGCCGAGTTTCAGTAGCTCTTTTCTTCTTGATATTTTATTTATTTATTTACTTAGTTATTATCAGGTAGAGAGAGAAACTGAGAGGGGAGAGTGAGACAGAGAGGAGAGAGACAGGAAGACACGTGCAGCCCTGCTTCACCACTTGTGAGGCTTTTCCCCTGCAGGTGGGGACCAGGGACTTGAACCTGGGTCCTTGAGCACTATAATGTGATTGCTTAACTAGGTGCGCCACCGCCTGGCCCTTTCAGTTACTCTTCTTTCTCTTCTCCCATATGGATTACCTTTTGATAACTAGAGGTCTTACAAGAAATATATGCTGTTCTACCAACTTTTTTCCCTTGGGGTATGCTTAAGGGGCAGATTTGAGGTTGGTGACTGAGATTGGAACTTGGTTATAGCATTAAGATCTGACCTAGTCCTGTTACAAATAATAGCATTGAAGAGATTTAATAATTCCCCCTTTTCCTTATTAGTCTGTGTTTCCTTATACAACTAGTGAATGAAGTCCTTGAAAGTTGGATCATCTCTAAATTGTATTGGTAAATGTCATCTCTGTCAAATGACTGCAGCACAGTTGCTATTTCATTCCACCTAATGATAAAAGTGTTTTGTAGACACCTACCATGGGGAGATGAGGAATTGTACTCATATCAGCAGCTGTACTGTGAACCAGTTAGCCTTTCCAATCAAATTATTAAAAAGAGAATCAAAGACACTATTTCTGTTTTTTTAATCATTTTTCTTCTCAAATTGTATATTTACATGAACCAAGGCCAATGTAGCAACTCAGACTTCACTAACTATATCCAAACAACCCATTTTCCTTCCTGTGTATCCTTTTCTACTCATTTAGAACACCACTCCCACAGCACTGATGATACTGAGCAACTATTTTCTCTCATTCTTGGTGTGGTCTTTTAAGTCTCTTGATGGTATGCTTTGAGGCCCATAATTTTAAAAATTGTGAATAATTTAATTTATCTATTTCTTCTTTTGTTGTCTGTTCCTGTAGTGTCATATCCAAGAAATGATTGTGAGATAGTGTCATGTAACTTTTGTCTATGTTTTCTTAGAGTTCTACATTTCTAGACCTTAAGAAAAGTCTTTCACTTTTCTTAATAGGGGAGATAGCATAATGGTTATGCAAACAGACGCTCATTCCTGAGACTCTGAGGTCCCAAGTTCAATACCGTGCACCATCATAAGCCAGAACTGAGCAGTGCTCTGGTATAAAAAAAAATTAAAATTAAGAAAGAAAAGTCTTTGGTTTTGAATATATACATATATGTTATATATTAAAAACAATAATCTGGTTTATAGCATTTTACTTATGCAGTAACTATTTTGAATTTTAAGTGTTGATTTTTTTAGTTAAAATATGAATTATGATGTCCCTTTTTGCACAGCATGGTTCTATACTTCCTTGAAGATCCATCCCACATGTATACATACCATTGAGTAAGAGACTAGAATGTTTCTAGAAGTTGGAGCTCATGGGAGATGAGGATAATGGAAGTGAGGATCAGATTTATTGGTTAGAGGATTCACTGTGCAACACTATGAGAGCAGACAGCTTAGTGGTATGTGTGGAAAAGTCAAACAAAGCAGTGCTAGACTCTCTTTCTGAAACCTTTGCTGTATGCCATTGACTTTCATTTTGATAGTCTCAATCAGTGTTTCTCATGCTTTGACGATGAAAGAAGCCCAGATTTGCTCTTCGACTATAGCAAAAACATACCACCCTCCTTCCAAGAAGGGGTATTATAACTCTAGATGTGGATTGAATTTATAGGAGACAGTTTTTTAATATTTTTATTTATCCTTGTATTGGGTGATTAGTAGTTGACAGAACAGTTGTTGACTCATGGGTACAATTTCTCATCTCTTCATCAAGAAAATCTAGAAGACAGATTCTGATTAGTCTAGGTTATAACTAAGGGATACCAGAGTCAGCTGTAGGAGTCAGTATTTTAGTTTGGGCAGTCATCTGGTATGTGACATTGCACAAGTCACAATCTCTGTTCCTCGGTTTCCTCATCTGTAAAATCAAATGTTACAAGGCTTAAAAGAGATGAAATGAAGACATCAAGAGTAGTTAGTTACACAGTAGAATAGTGATATACAATTGTTAATGACGTGTTAATTGGGTGGGGTGGGGAGAGTACAAGTCCTGGAAAAGGATAACAGAGGACCTAGTGGGGGTTGTATTGTTATGTGGAAAACTGAGAAATGTTATGCACGTACAAACTATTGTAAAACATTAATCTCCCAATAAAGAAATTAAAAAAGAAGAAGAAGCAAAATGAGGACAAGGCAAAAGTGGAATGAGGCCCCCATCATTGGGGACATTTAAGGACAAACTACATTACTACTTACTGGTAACTTTATGGAGATAATTCTAATGCTTTTCCCAGCTGAGAATTGAGGTCCTTTCTAATCTTTATTTTTATAATTCTAGGAAACCCAAACCATAGAAAGGCAGACATAAAAGTTGTTACTTAAAACATTTTGCTAGTGGTGGAGCTATTATGTTCAAGTGTTATATTTTTTGAGGAATTGGCTCAAAGGTATGGGAGATTCCTCTGAGGAATGTGTGTGTGGGGAAGGGAGGCTAGCATCTCAGATTTAACTACACACCTGCTAAAAATGCTGTCTGCTGCTGCCGTCTGACATCCTGTTTTAACACTACAAATCCCTCTACTAAAATAAACCCTTGAAGTAGCTTCATGTTCATCTTGTCATTTATTCCTCTATGATTTTATCATAACTGAGTTCCATTTTGGGACAAGACGTTAGATACTGGCACAAAAAAAGAAAAGGGTTCCTTGGTTATCTAAGATTTAGTTTGTGACTTACAACTTCTGTTTTCACTTCATTCTCCAAAGTTATCTCCATGATACTTATTCCCTCTGAGGCCTTTTCAAACAATTTCTATTAGCTTTAGTTCTAGCCTTCACCCCTGATCTAGACTTTTGCAGTAGCCTTCTAATTGATTCTTTATGTCTGTCATTCAAGTATGTTTTGTTTTGTTTTCTTTTGTTTTGTTTTGGTCATCACTGGGATTTCATTGCTGTGGTAAAACTTTTTCAAATACAGAGAGGAAAGAATGAAATGGGGTTGTGATGAAGGGAAAACGACCACATCACTGAAGTAGTGGGGGTCAGGCTCGAACCTGGATGGAATGTGTGAGGAAGCAGGCACCTTCCCAATGAACTGTCTTGCAGGCCCTCAAATTCTCTTTAATGTTATTCAGCATACAAGCTATTTACTAAGTGACTCTGATCCACTTGTCCAGCTCATTTATCCTTGTCCTTCCTGTCATGTACAATCAACTCAGCTTAGTGAGGAAACTGGCATTTTACTGAGGAACTCTTCTTTTTTTTTCTTTTGATTTTTAAACATTTTGTTAGTGATTTAATAATGCTTCACAAGATATAAAGAATCCAGAGGTATAGTCTCATACCACATACAGCACCAAAGTTCTGTGTCTCCTACCTTCCCACCTCCCAAAGATAACCACCATACTTTTTACAAGTTTTAGAATCAATTTTCTTTTTTTAATGTTTATTTTATTTATTTATTCCCTTTTGTTGCCCTTGTTTTATTGTTGTGGTTATTATTGTTATTGTTGTCATTGGATAGGGCAGAGAGAAATGGAGAGTGGAGGGGAAGACAGAGAGAGGGAGAGAAAGATAGATACCTGAAGACCTGCTTCACTGCTTGTGAAGCGACTCCCCTGCAGGTGGGGAGCCAGGGCTCGAACCGGGATCCTTACGCTGGTCCTGGTGCTTTGCGCCACGTGTGTTTAACCCGCTGAGCTACAGCCCAACTCCATAGAATCAATTTTCTTCTTCTTCTTTTCTTTTTTTTTTTTTTTGCAAGTTCATGTGTATCAGTTCTCTAGAATCCATATATGAGTGAACCCCTCTGGTATTTGCCCTTCATTTCTTTTTTGAAATTTTATTTATTTTAATGAGAGAGACATAAAGAGAAAATGAGGCCAGAAAGACTAGAACATTGCTCAGCTCTGGCTTATGGTGGTGCTGGGGATTGAATCTGGGAACTTGGGGCCTCAGTCACGAGAGTCTTTTGCAGAACCATTATGCTGTTTCCCCAGACCTTTCATCTCTCTACTTATTTCTCTAAGCATAATCATCTACAGTTCCATTCATTTTGTTCCCCCCTCAAAAAAAAAAACCCACAATATTGTCTTTTTTATTGTTGAGTAATATCCCATGGAATATATGTCGCATACCTTCTTTAGCTAGTCACCTATCAGTGGGCATCTAGGCTTCTTTCACTCTTTAGCCACCGTGAATAATACAACTATGAATATAGGGGTACATATGTCCCTTTTGGATAAGCATTTGTATGTCCTTTGGATAAATGCCTAAGAGTAGTAGTACTAGGTCATACAGTAATTCCATTTTTATTTCTTTTAAAAATAGTTTGTTTATTATTTTTCAGTGAAAAAGACAGAATAGCACTTCTCAGCTTTGGCTTGTGGTAGTGCTGGGAATTGAACCTGAGAGCTCACAGCCTCGGCATTAAAATCTTTAGCATAAACCATGAAGCTACCTCCCCCACCCCACTGTCATGTTCTAATTGCTTTCCAGGCCCACCAAGGGCACTGGCTCCTATGGCTGACTCTTCATGGTGCCCAGTCACAGAGTCCCTGCCAGCAGCCCTTAGTTGGGCTGATGTTCACAGTTGGTGCAGGAGGCCTGGAGTCTGCTGGGGGCCAGAGCCAATGGCAAAGAATAGGCAACTGCCTGTACCCCACCCCCCCCCAACCAGGAAACCATTACTGTTGGGAGCCAAATGTAATTAGCATAGGGCTGTACATAATTAACATATGGCTGATGTCAGACTGATGGATTTAGGTAAATCCACAAGGGCTTCCTGGGTGTGTGTTGTTGTGTGGGCCGCGGAGAAGAGAGAGAGGAGGTCTGGAGTGAAGAGGGAACACAAATCTTTATTTGCGCAGGCACCTCAGAGTTGAGTGCTAGAGAAGCAGGTTGGGCCATGTGGAGGTAGCGAAAATGGCTGCCTCACGCAGTAACCTTTCCTGCGTCTGAACACCGAAGTGAAGTGCTGGCAAGAGAGTGAGGTGCGGAAGAGGAAGGGCTTTTATAGGAGCAGCTTTCACGAGAATGGGAAGAGGGAGGAGTAACCATAGCACTCCAGGATAGGATAATAACTCTCATGAGAATGGGAAGGGGGAGGAGTGACCAAAGCACTCCAAATATCGCGGGGAAATAGACAATGCCCTGAGGGCACAACATGGCGAAACAGGCACTCCGAGAATGTCCCACTCTCCCAGGAACTAGCAGTAGCCTGAGGGGACAACATGGCAGATGTGACTGCATCTGCACAATTTCCCAGCAGGTGTGCTGGAAATGATTTAAGCACCAGCCTGCTGAAACTTGAGCTCTTTTTCCTGTACTTTCCTTCACCTCAGGCCACCATGCCATGCCATGGTGCTTCTCCCGGGACTTGAACATATGTTGCTTATCTCTGGTAGAACTTAGCTTAAGACTCTCCCCTCTCTGCATCTGCACAATTTCCCAGCAGGTGTGCTGGAAATGATTTAAGCACCAGCCTGCTGAAACTTGAGCTCTTTTTCCTGTACTTTCCTTCACCTCAGGCCACCATGCCATGCCATGCTGCTTCTCCCGGGACTTGAACATATGTTGCTTATCTTTGGTAGAACTTAGCTTAAGATTCTCCCCTCTGGCCATAATAACTAGCCAGTCTCTCTGCCCCATTCTCCATTTTTGCTGGACCTAAATAACTGCCATGTAATAAACTCTCCATTTGTTTTAAATCCTACCAAAGTTGTACATAAAGTCCTTTACTTTTTAATTACCACAATCACCTACTGTTTTCCTCTGAACTCCCACTTTCACTCACAAAGATTAATTTTCAACATTTTACACATTGGCAAAAAGTGTGAGGAAGACATGCTGGTGTTGGGCAGATGGATTTCTCAGCTCTAGAACACAGACCATGCTTACCTGAGGCCCAGTGTGTGATCACAGTGAAGACAGAAGCTTGAGCTGGATTCTTGTCTTGCTTCTTTCTCTTTCTCCCTGGTTATAACTACAAATCACCAATGTGGGGGCATGGGCAGTAGCGCAGCTGGTTAAGCACACATGGTGCAAGCAAAAGGACCAGAATAAGGATCCCAGTTCGAGCACCCAGCTCCCTGCCTGCAGGGGGCTTGCTTCATAGGCAATGAAGCAGATCTGCAGGTGTCTATCTTCCTTTCTTCCTCTCTGTATTCCCCTCCTCTCTCGATTTCTCTCTGTCCTAAACAACAACTATGACAACAATAACAGCAACAACAATGGCAACAAAATGGGGCAAATGGCCTCTAGGAGCAGTGGATTCATAGTGCAGGCACCAAGCCTCAGCGATAACCCTGAAGGCAAAAAAAATAAGTAAATATAAATAAATTTTAAAAATAACCAATGTGTGGTCCGGGAGGTGGTGCAGTGTTAAAGCTCTGGACTCTCAAGCATGAGGTTCCGAGTTCAATCCCTGACAGTACATGTGCCAGAGTGATGTCTGGTTCTTTCTCTCTCCTCCTATCTTTCTCACAAATAAATAAAATCTTAAAAAAAAAAAACCTCCAGACCTTCCACCTTCTACAACCCACAACAACCCTGGGTCCATACTCCCAGAGGGATAGAGAATGGGAAAGCTATCAGGGGAGGGGATGGGATATGGAGATCGGGTGGTATGAATTGTGTGGAGTTGTACCCCTCCTATCCTATGGTTTTGTTAATGTCTCCTTTCTTAAATACTTAAAAAAAAAACCAATGTGTTAATGTTTGAGGAGAATTGAGAATCTTGCAAAATACACTGAAGTAAGCATACTCTCTGAGCAGGGTCCAGACAGCAGAGGTTTGCATCACTAGGAGGAGCTTGCTTGCTGTCCTGGAGTGCTAAACTGCTAAGTGGTAGAGTATTATACTTGGGCGCCTGAAGTTCCTAAGAGGCTCCTCAGCCCCACATGGACCAATGGACTCCTCTGCTTTGTCTCTTTCCTCTCTGTTTTATGTGTACAGAAGCATGTTGCCTCAGCCACCAAGTTTCAGATGCTATTACAGTTCCATCCTGACCTCCCTAGGCAAATAACGTCAGCAGCATGCCTCAGATCCTTACCCCCTCCAAAGTCCCACCTACTAGGGGAAGATGGAGAAATGCTGTGGGTTTGGATCAACTGACTAACATCCATATACAACAGAGAAGTAATTACAGAAGCCAGAACTCCCACCGTCTGCATCCCAAAAAGAACTGTGGTCCATACTCCCAGAAGGGCATTTTTTTCTTTAAGGACTCTCCATCTTGTCTTCTAATGGGGCTGCAACAAGAATATCATCTCTCGTTGATACTCACATTTCATCCTTCAGGCAAAATGCCATCCTAATTGTTTTTTTTTATATTTATTTATTCCCTTTTGTTGTCCTTGTTGTTTTATTGTTGTAGTTATTATTGCTGTTGTTATTGATGTTGTTGTTACTAGATAAGACAGAGAGAAACGGAGAGAGGAGGGGAAGACAGAGAGGAAAGAGAAAGACAGGCACCTGCAGACCTGCTTCACCGCCTGTGAAGCGACTCCCCTGCAGGTGGGGAGCCAGGGCTCGAACTGGGATCCTTATGCCAATCCTTGCGCTTTGCACCACCTGCGCTTAACCCACTGCGCAACCGCCTGACTCCCCCTTACTGTTTTTTTAAAGGTCCATTCTAATAGAAGCAAAAACAGTTTTACCACCTTTTTATGTTTATACAGCATCTCTATAATTTCTTTACATGTATTGTTTAATCTTGAGCCAGAGACAGAAATAGAGACTCAGAGTCTTAAACATTTTCAGGGTAAGCAACAGAGGTTGAATGGAGAAGAGGAAGTTTTTTGTTTTTTTTTCCTAATAACCACAAGATTAAATAGAATGGCTTTCTAATTTACAAATATGTTATTGTCTCATCCTAGGCAAAATGAATAGCATCAGATATGACTATGATATATGAAATCAGTAAAAAGGTTAAGGATAGCTACTGGATGGTTTCACTTATATGTGGAATACAGAAAACCAGAGCAAACTTGTCAAGGAGAAATAAACAAATTGTCTCAGATTTTGTGAAAGCAGTGGTAGATATCAGAGGGAAGGTTAGAGGGACACAGGAACTTTGTGAGTGCAGTGACTTTTTGTTTTAACTGCTCTAGTTTTTTTTTCTTTATTGGGGGATTGGTGTTTTATAATCAACAGTTAAAACAATAGTTTGTACATGCATAACAATACAACCCCCACTAGGTCCTCTGCCATCATGTTCTAGGGCTTGAACCCTCCCCCCAACCACATAGTTTTTACTTGGATGCAATACACCAACTCCAGTACAAGTTCTGCTTATTTTCTCTTCTGATCTTGTTTTTCAACTTCTGCCTATGAGTGAGATCATCCTATATTCATAGAGTGCAGTGACTTTTACATACACATGAGTGTGAAATTATATCCCTGAAACCTTGTGATTTTGTTAGCCCTTGTTAAATCACCAACAAAAAGAATTATTAAATGAAAATAATCTGTAAATAAGTCAAAGTCACACATCCATCACCCCAAAGACATAAGGATTCTGTGCAAGCACTATGTGGCTTCTTTTAACCCTGAAAATACAGTATCTCTCTCAGAGTTCTATGTGTCTATATCTTGTGTTGAGTCTGTAAGTTTCTGCAGTCTAGGAGGTGGCGCAGTGGATAAAGATTTGGACTCTCAAGAGTGAGGTGCCAGGATTGTCTCCCTTTCTCATTCCTCCCAACTCTCTCATTTTTTAAAAAAATATTTATTTATTTATTCCCTTTTGTTGCCCTTGTTGTATTATTGTTCTTATTGATGTCGTTGGATAGGACAGAGAGAAATGGAGAGATGAGGGGAAGACAGAGATGGGGAGAGAAAGATAGACACCTGCAGACCTGCTTCACCGCCTGTGAAGCAACTCCTCTGTAGGTTGGGAGCTGGGAGCTCGAGCCGGGATCCTTGCCAGTCCTTGTGCTTTGTGCCACCTGTGCTACCGCCTGACTCCCCCCATCTCTCTCATTAATAAAATCATCTTTAAAAAGGAAAGAAGTTCTGTAAGTCTTACTTTTCTCATCAGTGCTGAATTTTCTCAATACTTCTTCTAATTTAAAAAGTAAACTCTTACCTTCCACGAGTAGAGCTGTAAAGAAGTAATCACAAGCAAATTGTACTCCACACCCACCCACACACTGCAAGAGTCTCTTATATAAAGAATAAGCCATGGGAGTTGGGCAGTAACACAGTGGGTTAAGCGCCTGTGGTGCAAAGCACAAGGACTGGCTAAGGATCCAGGTTCGAGCCCCGGCTCCCCACCTTCAAGGGAGTCGCTTCACAGGCGGTGAAGCAGGTCAGCAGGTGTATATCTTTCTCTCCCCCTCTCTGTCTTCCCCTTCTCTCTACATTTCTCTCTGTCCTATCTAACAACAACAACATCAATAACAACAATAATAACTACAGCAACAATAAAAAACAAGGGCAATACAAGGGAAAATAAATAAATTTTTATAAAAAGAAAGAATAATCCACAACAAAAGCACACTGGTGCACAGACACCTAATGACCTTAGAAACACCCAACACAAAAGTTCTAAATACAAATAGAAGGCTACAGGTGAGGTCGGGAAGCAACAGAAAAGGTTGAGAGCACACATTAGTGTGCTGGGACCCAGGATCAAGCCCTTGGTCTCAAACTGCAGGTGAAAGAAGGAAACTTCACAATTGGTGAAACCATGCTGTAGATATCTCTTCCCTCCCCTCTCTATTCCCTCCCTCTCCCCCCTTTCTTTCTCTCTCTCTTTTTCTCTCTCTCTCTCTCTCTTCCCCCTCTTTGCCTCCCTCTTCCCTCTCAATTCCCCTCTGTCTCTGTCCAAAATAAATGAATAAATAAAAATTTAAGAGGCTATAGGAATGCAAGGAATACTTTCCCAAAGAGATTCACTAAATAAAAAAAAATAGTCCACTAGATAGTACATTATTTTGCCACCAATGTGACTCAGGTTCAAGAGCAGCTCCCCCTGCACTGGATGAAACTTTGGCACTGTAGTGTCTTTCTTATTCTTTCTTTGTTTCTTTTTGTGTATCTTGCTTTCTGTCCAAAAATGAACCAGTAGCAGTAAGACACCAGCAACAACTACCCAAACCCCACCACCACCAAAAAGGGAAAGAATTCCCTTTTTTTAGGTAGTGTGAAGTACACTTTTAGCAAAATTCATACTAACTTGGAATTTTGGGAGTAGACTCAATCAGGGCAAGCAAGATATCTCACCTTGATAGTGTACCTGATTTTCTAAAGCATTACCACCTCACGCTAGTGAGAATAGCCTACAGAAATGGGATTTGAAAATGACAAATGCAATCAAGGATGTGGAGGAAAAGGAATACTGCTACATGGTTGATGGGAATGCAAATTAGTTGACCTCCTCAGAAAAATAGAATGGAGAAACTATAAAATTAAAAATGGAAAAAAACTTATGATCCTGCAATGCCACTCCTATGCATATATCCAAAAGATGAAAGAAAGAAGAAAGAAAGAAAACCACTTATTTACAAAACAAAAAAAACAAATAAAAATAACCCTATAGACTAATCACAATATCTAAAACATGGAGCCAACCTAAATGCCTATAAATAGATTGAATAAAGGTATAAGATATATACTCAGTGGAATGCTACTCCATCATAAAAGAATACTCTGTGCCTTATAATTACAAAATGCATATTATTTATAGTATTTAAACTAAATTAAATAAGTAAGAACATAAAGGTAACTGCCTAATGGTTTTACTCATTTGTGGAACACAAATAGCTAGCACACAGAAACTTAAAAAATTATCATAAAGACCAAGTTGTATTTAGACTTTATTGAGACTGTAATGGTAGGAGTCAGAGAGTAGGGTGCAGAAGTAGGATTATAGGTATAAGGGTCATTTTTGGTATAATAGCACTGGAACTTTGTTGTAGTTGTGGTAAATCATAAACACACATATGCATGTGCGTGAAACTATACTCCTAAATTTTATAATATTGTTTACCAATGTTAAGTCAGTGAAAGTAGAGGAAAAATGAAAACAAACTCTTTTTGCCCACCTTAATTTATCCTGTGAATCCCTGAACTATTTAACTAATAAACACAGAGTTTACATGGGTTTTGCTGAATAAACATTTTTTTAATCTTTTTAAAATTATTTATTTATTTTCCTCTTTTGTTGCCTGTCATTTTTGCCGGGCTGGCTTTGCAGGCGGGAGACAGAGACGACCAGAGACTCATGGCTGAGCTGAGAACGCAGTTCAATCTTTATTCACGAGCGGGGATGCAGTTCAAAAATCTATTATCTTCTAATCACGACCCAATTCTGTCCTGCTTCTCTCTCCTCCGGCCGCAGCATCAAGAACAACGGAAAATACATATGATAGGGGTGGGGAGAAGAAAGAAGCACAAACCAGTAATGATTAAACCAAAATCTCCCGGAGGCAGCGGGAGTGAGACCAAACCAATGTAATAGAATGACCATGTAAATAGACTACAACATCAAGCAATGTAACAGAAGGGGTCCCAGAAGCAGAACTAGAAGCATACCAACAATTTCCCCTTTTCTTTTTAACTAATTGACCATAGTATCAGGAGTGTGGGTTGAACAGAAACTTATATCGTACAGAAATTAAAAAAAAAAAACTGGCACAAGACATGGAGGAACAAATAAGAGAGCAGCAAGAACCATTGTGATGCCAAGGGAAGGCCTGAGGGGGGCGTTTCTTGCCTCTGTGGGCAAGGCCTATCAGGCTAAAGAACATTTCCTGCCTCTGTGGGCATCTCTTGCCTCTGGGGGCACTTCATGCCTCAACAGGCGTTTCCTGCCTCTGTGGGCATTACTTAGGAAGGAGAGGAAGGAAGAATCTTTGTGTGTGTGTGTCTTCTGTATTTCCCTTTCTCTCCCTAGAATTTATAGTGGACAGTAGATTTTCATAAGTGTTTATTCTTGCTTTCCCTTTTTTCCTGTCTTTTTCTTTTGCTTTTTTTTTTTTTTGGTTGCTATTTTTTCTTAGACTGGAGGTGTTTGGCTAAATGTTATTGGTTAAACTTCATCAATTCTTGCCTCAGTTACTATTGTTATAATTTCTGAGATTGTTGACTGTATTTGTCATAAATGTCTTTAGTATAGCATGGCTTGTACTCAAAAATACAACAACTGAAGAATGACAGAAGAGAAAAATAAAAACAACATCAGTAAAAAAAATGGTTAAATCAACAGAAAATAAATCTGATACCACAATGAATCAGGACAGGAGCCCAGAAGAAACTCCAAATCAGTCAGAAATAACCATAGACAAGAAAAGTATGCAAGCAATAGTAAACCTAATAATCACAGAAATGAAGACAGCTATGGAGGAAAGGGCTAGTAGAATTAGGGAAACAACAGAAGAGAACCTCAAAGAATACACAAGGTACCTCAAGGTAATTAGAGAAATGAAAGCTGTAATAGCTGAGCTAAAAGGCCAATTAGCAGAACAAGCCAATACTATAACTGAAATGAAGAAAGAAGTTGAGGGAAGGGAAAGCAGACTAACAGAAGTGAGGGATCAAAACCTTCTCAGATAGACAACAGTTAAAGGAGGCAACCATCAAGCCTGCCTTGAAAGAGGTTCCAAAAGACCTCTTATAAACAAGAACATCACCATAATACTTGCCATATATCAGAGCTAATAAAAATTATTGAATAATTGTGGGACTATATGAAAGCTTGGTAGATCTTAGGGAAAACTCCCTCCATCCTTGGATGGAGGTCTGGAAAGACATCCCCTTGTTAGCCTCTCTTCATATAGAGATAAGCCAAGAGGGAAAAGTCTCCTAGACTCAGTTCCCCCTTGTCAGACTCTCAAACCTCACAGAAATCTCACAGTTTTCCCTGCAAGCAGCAAGCCACATGGCTGCCTGCTTTAAGGTTCATTTACTCAAAGTTCACCTCACCTTCTGATCAGAAAGGAGAAAAACACTCCATCTTAAACCTCAAACATCAGACAGAGAAAACCCACAAAACTTTTATTTCTTTATGTTCCTTGAAATCTATGATTTACATCAAGCCTTGTTTATCTTCTCTCCATCTTACCTTACTGGTTTAACCCCTATGCTTCTCTCAAATGCCTTTAGATAATTAACCTGTTTGCATCATGGAGAATAATTGTCTTGACTTTTATCAATTCTTGTCATACCAACCCCCTACCATGGGGGCAAGCTGACCTTTAAGAAACCTGTAATTTCTGACATATTTGAAAAATGTTCTTTGTTTAACTTTCTATATATACCCAAGCCCACCCCTGATAAATCAAGTGTTCGTACCGGTATCTCTTGTCTATATCGCTGAGCCCTCGAGCTAGTGAGGGGGAACTGGTCAGCTTACATTCCTGGCTGGAGTCATGCCACGTGAGCCCCAGCAAATAATGGCACTACAGTACATTCAATCCATAATATCAGTACATGTCAATGGCTTAAATTCACCCATTAAAAGACACAGAGTGGGAGGATGGATCAGAAAACACAACCCAACCATATGATGCTTGCAAGAATCCCACCTGACCAAACAAGACAAACACAGACTTAAGGTGAAAGGATGGAAAACTATCATACAGGCTAATGGACCACAGGAAAAAAGGCAGAAACAGCCATTCTCATCTCTGACACCATAGACTTTAAATTAAATAAAGTAATAAAATATAGGCAAGACCATTACATAATGATTATAGAATCAATTAACCAAGAAGATTTAACAATTATTAACATCTATGCACCCAGTGAGGGACCATCTAAATACATCAAACACATATTGAAAGAACTATAAAAATACATAAATAGTAACACAATAATAGTGGGAGACTTTAACACCCCACTCGCACACCTAGATCAACAAAGCAGACAATCAACAAGGAAACAAGAGAATTAAATGAAGAGATGGACAGACTAGACTTCCTGGACATTTTCAGAGTCCTTCACCCCAAAAACTGGAATACACATTCTGTTCAAATCCACATAGCACATCCTCAAGGATAGACCACAGGTTAGGCCACAAAGACAGTATCAACAAATTCAAGAGCATTGAAATCATCCCAAGTATCTTCTCAGACCACAATGTAGTAAAGCCTCCAGGAGCAGTAGATTCATAGTGCTGGCACCAAGCCCTAGCAATAATCCTAGAGACAACAAAAAAAGAAAAAAGAAAGAAAGAAAAAGGTTTAATATTTTAAATGGATGACTCACTTTAAATAGAATTTTAGAAATATGATATATGTGATAGAATTGGGGGCTGCTTGCTTAACATTAATGAGGAGTAAGAAAAGCAAAGAATGTTAACTTTTGGTATGAGATTTCTGTTTCATGTTATAAAAATTACAGTACTGTGGTCTGGGAGGTGGCATAATGGATAAAGCACTGGACTCTCAAGCATGAGGTCCTGAGTCCAATCCCCGGCAGCACATGTGCCAGAGTGGTATCTAGTTCTTTCTCTCTCTCTCTCTCCTCCTCTTTTTCATGAATCAATAAATAAAATCATTTAAAAAATCACAGTATTAGGCTTTTGTTGCTGAAAATATAAAAGAAACAAAGCTCTGAGACGCTCTCTTATATCCACTTTAACCTTTTATCCCAACCTTCACCTTCTTCCTTTCAGGTATCCTTAGTTATGTTGTCAATGTCCAGGATTTTATTTTTATTTCAGTTTGGTCACTCATCAATTTTATTTCACCTATGTCTACAATAAAGAAATAAAATTTGTGAAATTGAGTTTCTTATCATCTCTAGGGTATAGATACACTTAGGGTATAGAACCAAGTAATACCACATCCCCATGTAGGACAGCTCTATATGGTGTCTCCACAGAAGGCCCAAATGTTGGTGTCACCTCTAATAATCACAAGAGATAAGACATAATCCTTAATGAGAAGATATTGTTTGACCCACTCTCAAACACAAACAAGTATATAACCCAAAGGGATTTCTTTCATATTTTTCTTTTCATTTCTTTGATAATGTCATTGAGTGAGTGATGCAACTTTTACATCCATGCATGCCACTGATGTCATGGGTGTATCAGAATACCCAGGTATTGATAGGTTTGTGTCAATCATATTATAACACAGTTGCACTGGTCATAGTGTTTGTACATATTTAAGGATGTTCAGTTTTGATAAACAAGTCAAGTGGCAATAGTAGTTGACTGGACCCCAACATGGTTTGTCAATTCAATCACAAGCCATAGGAATTAAAAAAAAAAGTTGACTCCAAAGTATAAAGAATTCCGCTCCATATTGTTTTCCCTCAGCTACTGAGGTAGTTGTTTTCTTCCATGACTAGTCAGTACGTCATAGTCCAATAGTCACTACCTCTCTCTCATTGATTGAAATAGATATAATTTTCTAAACATAAAAATTCACATATTTAATTATAAAATACAATTATTTTGTATTGTATTTACAAAGTGATGCAAACATAGTCACAAACCACATTCTATTCATTTTGTTAAATTTCTTTTTTAAATTTTATTGTCTTTATTTATTTATTGGATAGAGACAGCCAGAAACTGAGAGGGAAAGAGGTGATAAAGAGGGACAGAGACAGATACCTGCACCCCTACTTCACCACTAGCAAAGCTTTCCCCCTACAGGTGGGGACTGGGGGTTCGAACCTGGGTCCTTGTGCACTGTAACATGTGTGCTCAACCAAGTGCGCCGCCATTTGACCCTCATTTTGTTAAATTTCTACCACTACAAAATGATCAGTGCTCATTTGCAGTCTATCCCAGTTTTCTACTTCAGACTCAAGATAAATAAAAATCTGCTTTACATTTCTATGGAGTTGCATTTTCCAGAGATACTGTATCATTTGAAGCACATGTTTTACTAAGTAAATGTTCAGTGAAATGTCTCTTTAGAGATAGCTTCAGTTTACAAGCCTATAAATGTCCGAGTTTGTGGTTATGCTTGTGTAGATTTATACATTTAGTACAAATCATTTAATTTATGATGAAGAATATTTTTATATTAACTGCCTGTTGACAGACAACTGGCTAAGAATTTGTGGGACACATATTCAGTAGGATACTAGAGGATATTGCACCCTTCCAGACAAAATGAATGGAAATGGAAATTATCATACTTAATTAAATTAGGTGAAATCCAACTACAGGATGGGCTCACCCATAGATAATAGGTAATAAAAGTCTAGATATTTTTCAAAAAAATAAGGGGGAAACAAAACTATCTTTCAGACTTTGTGAGAACTGTGGAGGTTATGCTGCTGGGGTAAGGACATCACTTTGGTGATGGGTCAGGTGTGAAATTATACCTGTGAAATCTTCTAAGCATCATCATATAACTGATAATATTTTTGTGTTTATAGAAGTCACACAATTCAACCACTGAGACTAGAAGTTTTATCAGGATATGGAACTTTGGCAGGGAGTGTGTTGTGGAACTGTACATTGTAATTGTATAATCTTGTACCAAACTATTAATAACAAATAAAATTTAATTTTAAAAATTAAAAAATGAAAGACTTAGGCAAAAAAAAAAAAAGAACTTGTGCTTTATGCATATAAGAATAGAATTTCTCCCTGATCCAGCTTTCTGGTCCTTTTTCCAGCCATAACATCATCTCCCCAGACAATAACTAGGATCCACCTGCATATCAGATTTCAGGCTCAGGGGGAGAAAACTTGTATAGCAACAGGCCCTTTGGAATATAACTATATATGCCCACTAGCTATCTATAAAATGGAGACCCCCCCCCAACTCTTAATCTGAACTATTCCAGCCTTTAGGTTCATGATTAGTCAACAACTTGTTTAGCTTTATATGTTAACTCTCTTTTCAGCCACCAGGTTCCAGATGCTAGCATGATGCCAACCAGACTTCCCTGGACACACAACCCCACCAATGTGTCCGGGAGTTCCGATCCCCCAGAACCCCGCCCCACTTAAGAGAGAGGCAGGCTGGGAGTATGGATCGATCTGTCAATGTCCATGTTCACGGGGGAAGCAATTACAGAAGCCAGACCTTCCACCTTCTGCAGCCCACAATGACCTCGGGTCCATTCTCCCAGAGGGTTAAAGAATAGGAAAGCTGCCAAGGGAGGGCATGGCATATGGAGTTCTGGTGTTGGGAATTGTGTAGAGTTGTACCTCTTATCATATGGTTTTGTCAGTGTTTCCTTTTTATAAAAAAAATAATAATCAAATTAAAAAAGAAATAGAATTTCATTCACAGATTGCAATTAGTGATGTAATATCTTAAAAGTTCTTTATACCAGTACTTTCCAGTGATGTTTAGGTATACATGTGTAAATGCCATTAGAGTCCAGGAAAAGGTATTAGCACTTCTATTGTATTCATTTTGTCTCATAATACATTTACTTCAACATTTGTGCATTCACAGTACCCCCCCAATTTCCTTAATATGTATAGATATAAAGATAAGCTTTTTTTTTTTTTTTTTTTTTCCTCCTCCAGGGTTATTGCTGGGCTCGGTGCCTGCACCATGAATCCACCGCTCCTGGAGGCCATTTTTTTCCCCCTTTTGTTGCCCTTGTTGTAGCTTCGTTGTGGTTATTATTATTGCCCTTGTTGACACAATTCGTTGTTGGATATAAAGATAAGCTTTTAGGGCTATTTGCAAAATTTTTTCTTGAAAATAGAGGCATAGTTAAGAAAAAAAGGCTTAAAACATCTGACTTTTCAGGATTGAAAATTACAGAACCCTCACTCTGTAGGGTATCATCCAGGGACACAGAATAAAGGAGGAAATTGAATAACCGGTGACTCACCCTCTCCAGTCTGTTCTCAGCAGTGCCTGCCAGTCTCTACTAACAATAGAATGATTAGTCCCTGCACTTACAATCATATATTCAATTACTCCAACACCCTCATAGACATACATGCTCATAATGTTGGTACATACATGAATGTTCTTGTTTTGATGCAAATGTCACACACTTTCTTCTTGTAAACATTCACATTAAATGGTCCCCCCCATGGTAAGATGGCATAGTTCAGTTGTCATAGAAACCAAAAAGTACATAATGTTTTTATGGCTCACATCAGTTTTCTATGGCAACTGGTTTCTGCAAATTCATCCTCAGAGGCAAAAGTTGAATTTCTACCTTAGACACTTGAATCTCTGTACAATAAGTGAGGAAATCAATATTAGAGAAAACACCAAGTCACATACATTAGAGAAAAACTATTTTTTAGTGATTTAATAATGATTAACATGACTGTGGTATAAAAAGGTATAAAATTCCATACAATTGTGGTATAAAAATTACATACAATTCCCACCACCAGAGTTCTATATCTACTTCCTTCCATTGGAAGTTTCCCTATTATTTATCCCTCTGGGAGTATGGACCAAAGATCTTTATGGGGTGCACAAGGTCAGAGGTCTGGCTTCTATAATTGCTTCTCCACTGGACATGGGCATTGGTAGGTCAATCCATACCCCCAGCCTTTTCTGTCTTTCCCTAGTAGGGTAGGGCTCTGGGGAGGTGGGGTTTCAGGACACACTGGTGAAATCATCTGTGCAGGGAAGTCAGGTTGGCTTCATAAACTATGTCTATGCTATGTTAGATGCAATCAGTTCAGTTCAGCTAGGCTTTCCTGTCAGACTTGTGTCTAAGCTCAATGCGCTTTTAACAAGATATCCATAGCATACTGGTTCTGAAAGAAATAGTCATCACTCAATTCAAATTGTGCTCTTATTTCCACATGGAAACTCTCAAGGAGAGTCTTTTAAAGAGAATTAAAGCATAGTCAAAGCATTTGGGGGTTAGTGGCACACTTGTAGATGTTACAGTGTATAAAATACAAACCCCAGGTCCCCACCTGCAGGGGGAAATTTTCATGAGCAGTGAAGCAGTGCTTCAGTTATCTTTCATTCTCCCACTCTTTTTCCCCTTTCCTTCTCAGTTTTCTCTGACAAGAACTTGAAATATAATAAGGAACCAGGCTGTAGCGCAGTGGGTTAAGCACACATGGCATGAAGCCCACGGACTGGCATCAGGAACCCTGTTCAAGCCCCAGCTCCCCACCTGCAAGGAGGTTGCTTCACAGGCTGTGAAGCAGGTCTGCAGGTGTCTACATTTCTCTCCCCCTCTCTGTCTTCCCCTCCTCTCTTGATTTCTCTCTGTCCTCTCCAACAATAATGACAGCAATAACAACAACAATAGTAACAACGATGATAAAAGGGGAAAATAATTTTAAAAAAGAGAAAAAATTAAAATAATTTGAAATATAATAGATAATGAAGCAGAAATAAAATTAATAGGTAAAATATGATAATTTATAAAGAATTTCTTTTTTTAATTTTTATTTTATTTGTTGCATAGAGATAGCCAGAAATCTAGAGATAAGGGGGTGATAGAGAAGGAGAGACAGAGAGACACTTGCAGCAATGCTTCACCACCTGCAAGTGGAGACCGGGGACTCAAACCCACATCCCTGTGCACTGTAACATGTGCACTGCTCAACCAGGTGTCCCATCACCCAGCCCCCATTATAAAGATTTTCTAAAAGACACGTCTATACCCTTTCATTGTCTCAGGTGTAAATCACATGACAAAAGGGTTCAGACCCCCCTGTCAACTTTCAACCAGTATCCTCATTCACTATGTCATACAGGCAAGGTCACTTCAAAATCCAACTACCAGAAGCTGGTTTTTAGATGTTCTTGTCAATACATATCTTTGCTGAAAACCTCTATCTCCCTTGAATGTACAATGCATTTAAGTCATCATAAGAATGAAATTGTCACAGATAACCCTGTAGGAAGAAGAAAAATAATGAAATTGTCACAGAATTAATAACACTAACATGTCCTTCCTATACTATGACATTCTAAAATTCTCTTTACAGTAAGAGACTGAACCCACACCCTTGTCACACAAACAGTCTAGTCATAAGAAAAGGAGTCATGGGGAGTTGGGCAGTAGTGCAGTGGGTTAAGCTCAGGTGGCGCAAAGCAGAAGGACCAGTTAAGGATCCCGGTTCGAGCCCCTGGTTCCCCACCTGCAGGGAAGTCGCTTCACAGGCAGTGAAGCAGGTCTGCAGGCATCTATCTTTCTCTCCCCCTCTCTGTCTTCCCCTTCTCTCTCCATTTCTCTCTGTCTTATCCAACAACAACGACATCAATAACAACAACAGTAATAATAACTGCAACAAGAAAACAAAAAGGGAATAAATAAATTAATTAATTAAATAAAAGGAGTCAATTAACATTAAACTGTGTCATGAATATATATATTTAAGGAATCCCATAAGGAAGAATAATAGGCAATGGCTTATTCAGAAACTAACTTCTGTGTATCCATTATAAAAATGAAGTCAATTTACATATACTAGCACAAGGGAGTCGGGCAGTAGCGCAGCGGGTTAAGCACAGGTGGTGCAAAGCTCCAGGACCGGTGTAAGGATCCCAATTTGAGCCCCCAATTCCCCACCTGCAGGAGAGTCGCTTCACAAGCGGTGAAGCAGGTCTGCAGGTGTCTTTCTCTCCTTCTCTCTGCCTACTCCTCCTCTCTCCATTTCTCTCTGTCTTATCCAACAACAATGGCATCAATAACAACAACAACAAAACAACAAGAACAACAAAACAGAATAAATATACTAGCACAAAATAGTAAAACAAAATCAAATTACAGATAAACAAAAGTGTGTTAGAAATTATAAAATACAATATTGAAAAGGATGTCATAATGTTTATTCTTAGAAATGATTACTGCCATTTAAAGATCTTCTTTCTCATAGCGAGTCTCTGTTTTGGTGGTTATTCCTTTTTGCTGTGCATAATCTTTTCAGTTTGATGTAGTCCCATTTGGTTTATTTTTGGTTTTGCTTACCTTGCAGTTGGACTTGAGTCATCAGAAATGTTTTAAAGCTTACATCAAAGAGCTCTGCCAATGTTTTCCTCTACACATTTGATAGTTTCTGGTCTAATATCCAAATCTTTGATCCATAGGGAGTTTACTTTTGTAGGTGGTGAAATGTAGTGGTCCAGTTTCATATTTCTGCATATTTTGATCTGATTTTACCAGCACCTTTTGTTAAAAAGACTCTCCCTTCACATCAGCCAATGTGCTAATAACTAAAACGTATTTGTAAAAGTCACAAAACTCAACAGTAAAGCAAACAAAATTTCCCATTGATAAATGGAAAGAGTACATGAGTAGATTCTTCACCAAATAAGAAATGCAAAGGATCAACTGAAAATGCTCATAGTCACTGATGATCAGAGGAATCCAAATAAAATCTATAACTGAGTATCACTTTATATCAGTGAGACTGTCATACACTAGAAAAGACAGGGAAATGGTCAAGATAGATAGCATAGTGATTATGCAAAGAGACTCTCATTCCTGAGGCTCTGAAATCACAGGTTGAATCACCCTGCACCATCATAAGTCAGAGCTGATCAGTGCTCTGGTAAAAAAAAAAGGGGGGGTTCAGGCAGTAGCACAGCAGGTTAAGCACAGGTGGGGCAAAGCACCAGGACTGGCCTAAGGATCCTGGTTCGAGCTCCCGGCTCCCCACCTGCAGAGGAGTCGCTTCACAGTCTGTGAAGCAGGTTTGCAGGAGACTATCTTTCTCTCCCCTTCTCTGTCTTCCCCTCTTCTCTCCATTTCTCTCTGTCCTACCCAACAACAATAATAACCACAACAAGGCTACCACAACAAGGGAAACAAAAGGGGGGAAAATGGCCTCCAGGAGCACTGGATTCATGGTGCAGGCACTGAGCACCAGCAATAACCCTGGAGGCAAAAGAAAGAGAGAGAGAGAGAGAGAGAGAGAGAGAGAGAGAGGGAGAGAACAACTTTTGGAGAAGCTAAGGGAAAAAGAACTCTCTTGCATTTTGGGTGGGAATGTAAACTAGACAGTCCTTATAGAAAATAATCTGGAGATGCATCAGAACACTAGAATTAGACCTATCCTATGAACCAACCATTCTTCTCCTTCTACCTTCTGCAACGCACAATGACCCTGGGTCCGTACTCCCAGAGAGATAGAGAATGGGAAAGTTATCAGGGGTGGGGATGGGATATGGAAATAGTGTTGTGGCATTTGTGCATAGCTGTACCCCTCTTATCCTATGGTTTTGTTAATGTTTCCTTTCTTAAATAAATAAAAAATATTTTAAAAAAAGATTTGGAGTTCAGAGCCCTATGGACATCTTCCCCTAACATTTACCCTACTGATCACTTTGGATAGGTGTCTTTGTTTCCTTTAGATATATTCCCAGGACCAGAGTTCAATCTTCTGGCCCCCAACCTATAGAAGGAAAGCTTCATGAGTGTTGAAGAGTTCCTGAAGATGTCTCTCTCTTCTCTTCTCTTCCCCCATCTCAGTTTCTATCTCTATTCAAAAAATTGTGTGTGTGTGTGTGTGTGTGTGTGTGTGTGTGTGTGTGTCGATGGGTGGGTGGTGACACACCCACAGTTCACACGTTCCAAGCATTAGGACCCAGGCTCCAGTCCCCCATCTTCACCTACAAGGGGAGGCTTTATGAGCAGTGGAGCAGTGCTGTAGTTGTCTCTATTTCTCTCTCTCTCTCCCTCTCTCACTTAAAGTGTTATTGAGCCATTTAAGTGAACATTTCAATGAAGCTGTTTGAAAGAAAAAAAAAAAAGGAAAATATGACCACCAGGAGCTATGGACTTGTACAGGCACCAAGTTCCAGCCATGACCTTGGTGGCAATAACAAATAAACACTTTCATTATACAAATAAATATAAAAAACATAATTTTGTAGAATAGCTATATGTTTACAGAAAAACTGAGAAAACAGCATTCCCACAGCCCCCTCACATGACTTTCCCAAGTACTTACAACTTACTTTACTATGCTGTATTTAGTATGATTAACGAACCAATGTTAATATAACAATATTTCAAATATTGCTTATTCAGACCTTGTTGCTTAAAATAGTTATTTTCTTTTTAAAGATTTTTATTACATTTAAGAGACAGTCACACTATGCAAAGATAATGAGATAAACAAGTCAGAATACCACTCCAGCTGCTGGGGATTGAACCAGGAACCATAGGCATATAAGTCCAATGCTCTACTAGTTGAGCCATTTCCCCAACTACTCATAGTTCCTTTACACTAAATGTAACTGTGTTTCTATTTCTCTCAGATTTAGGGAAATTTTAGCCACTTGTTTTTCCAGTATGTTCTCTATCCTTTTCACTATTTTCCTTCTGGAACTCCAGTAATGTACCCTTTATTCTGCTTCATGTCACTGCCCTGGGAATCTGTTAGATTCTTTATTTTTCTTTCTTCTTTTTTCTTTCCTTTCCTTTTCTTTTTCTTTTTTGCCTCTGACTAGATCATTTTAAATGAGCTTTCTCTAGATTCTATAATTCATTCTTCCACCTGGAAGTTAAATACAGTTAAAACTGTTATTGAGCAATTTAAGTGAACATTTATATAAAGCTACTATATTTTTAATTTCTATAATTTCTGTTTGATTCCCTTTTATTGTTCTACTCCTTTGTTGACATACTTATTTTGGTCTTGTATCATTTTTATGATTTAATGTATTATTTACGATCTCCTTTAATTCTTTAAGTATCCTGTTATTCAAAGTTCTTGATTAGTAATTAGCACATCTCTTCTTCTATAGGATCATTTTCTGGGAATTTAATTTATTTTTTTCTAGAAGAACTTCAAGGATTTTTTTAAATTTATTTATAAAGTAAAAATAGAAAATATCGACAAAACCAAAGGTTAATCAGGATAAAATTTCACACATTTCCCACCACCAGAGTTCCATAACCCATCCCCTCCACTGGAGGCTTTCCTATTCTTAATCTCTCTAGGAGTATGGACCCAGGATCATTATGGTGTTGTATGCTTTACATTGGGTTGTTCTAGGTCTCCCCCGCCAAGAAAATTGGATCAGTCTTGCTAATTTCGCGGGCCCACTTGGCCCCGCCCAAAAAGAACCCGGGGAGAGTTCCAGAGTGGCAGAGTTAGAGAGAGTGCTTGCGCCGCCACAAAGAGACAGCAGAGTTTTGTTTGGTGATTAGTTTGTCTTAGTTTATAAATCGTTGTTCCTGAATAAAGAAATACAGCTTCCCTGCCCAGCCGTATGTCTCTGGTCGTCTCTGTTACCCACCTGTGAAGCTAGCCCGGCCAGCTGGAGTCTCCGAATTTTAACAACATTATGGGATGCAGAAGGTGGAAGGTCTGGCTTCTGCAATTGCTTCTCCACTGAACATGGGCCTTGGCAGGTCAATTCATACTCCTGTTTCTATCTTTCCCTAGTGGGGCAGGACTCCAGAGAAATGGAATTCCTGGGTACATTGGTAGGATCGTCTGCCTGGGGAAGTCAGGTTGGCGTCATGGTAGTGTCTGCAACTTGGTGTCAGAGTATTGGAGCTGAAGGGTTGGCATCACAGGCCTGTTACCTGTGGACATAGTCTAAAGGAAAACATGTTGAGGTTGTACTGGTTGCATTGATTAGGTTGAGATCAGCAAATAGAGTATCAATTGGTATGGGTCGAGAGAAGCCTGCTTAAAAACGAACCACACCCCACAGGTTCCAGGACTGGGAAAAATGAGGGTTTTATAGAGAATAGGGAGGATTGCTATTGTCTGAGGGTTCAAGAAGGAAGTAAATAGTTGTTATTATTATCACCAAGTTATTTGGAAATTTGGTTGACTTTTACAATCCCATTGTTAGGATTTTCAGTATCACACAAGATGTCACCAGGATGTATGTCATTTAATGCTATTTGCATATAGCTGTATCTAATATAGTGACACAACTACTTGCTTCTGGTCTCTCTGGTCTGTGATTATAGGTGATTTAATTTTTTTTAAAGTTATTATTAGAAATGTATTGACAACTTAAGCTCACTGTTAAAATTCAATCAGGTTACCAATTTGAAGCCTTAAGTGCTTAGATTAAAGGGATATATACTCAGAATTGGGGTCTATGCATAAAAAAGTTTGAGATATTCAATCCATTTTTCCCTTCTCATACAGACTAAATAGTGAAGTATAAGACTATAAATTCATAAGAGTATATATTAATACTAGTCCCACCACCAAAGATCTGGGTCCCTACCTCCAACCCGCCCCCATAGTGAAGCTGAAGATCTACACTCACCCTCCCTCCAGAGTTTTTTACCTTGGTGCAATAATTTATTTCTTTAATTCAATTACATTTCACCATTCTTTTGTGTACCTTGTTAATGTTGGTTAGAATTTGGGCATTTTGTCCAGTCTTTACAGTTTGGCTTTCTGTGTGGAGAACTCTCACCTAACAGTCCAATTTGAGATTTTGATGGTACCTTTAACCCTCTTCTGGATTCTATTTCCTCTGATTTTTTATGCATCATTTCCTAGTCAAAGAAGTTTGCTTATTTATACTCAAAAGTTCCCTCTGATACTTATCTGTGGTAGAAGACACTTGCAAGTGTAGCAAGCGATGACACCGGTTTTCTCTCTAGTGTTTACCTGTGATACTGCAGATTTTTTGCTGCTAAACCAAATTATCTAGAGATCTCCACTTTCAGCACCTCCAAACCTAGATAATTCCTTGCCAATGTTTACAATAGGTGTTATGAAGAGGGGGTGCTTATTATCCTGCCCATCTGTTGACAGCATCACTTGGAAGTGTTCCTTCTTTTTATGCATTGAAGAAGAACTGATGTTAATTCTCTAAAGGTTTGGTACAATTCACTAGTGAAGTCATCTGGCATAGGATTTTCTGTATCTACAATTACTAATTCAGTCTCCTTACTCATGTATCTCTTCAAATTTCCTGGTTCATCATGACTTACTCTTGTGTAGACTTATCTATTTCCTTTAGGACATCCAAGTTGTTGACATTTGATTTTTCATGAAAACATATTATGATCCTTTTTATTTAAGTGGTATAAATAGTAATATTCTTTCTTGCAATTCTGATTTTACTTTAACCTTCTCTTTTATCAATTATCTAGTCTAAGTAAAGGTTTGTTACTATAGCTTTCCTTGTCTTCAAAAACCAACTAAGTTTTGTTTTTTTTTCCTATTGCTTTCTATTCTACACTTTATTTATTTATTTGTTTATTTTTGCTGTGATCTTTATTTCCTTCTACTAATTTTGGCTTGATTCTTCCTTTTTCTAGTTCATTCCATTATAAATGTGAGCTGTTTATTTGTGATTTTTCTTGTTAAATTTTTATTCTAATCAAAGATATGTTTTTTTATAAAACTTTTGTTATCTCAGGGGTACATCTTTCTGTTTTCCCAAAATATGTGTTAACACACTTTACATGTCAGCAAATTGTTATTTTTCTTGACAACAGGGAATTAGGCCATTTTCCTTTTCTTTTAATTTTAATTTATAAAAAGGAAACACTGACAAAAACATAGGATAGCGGGGTATAACTCGATACAATTCCTACCACCAGAACTCTATATCCCATCCTCTCCCCTGATAGCATTCCTACTATTTCTCTCTCTAGGAATATGGACCCAGGGTCATTATGGGGTGCAGAAGACGGAAGGTCTGGCTTCTGTAATTGCTTTCTGGCTTAACATGGGCGTTGGCAGGTGGATCCATACTCCCAGCCTGCTTCTCTCTTTCCCTAGTGGGGCGCAGCTCTGGGGAAGCAGGGCTCCAGGACCCATTGGTGGAGTCGTCTGCCCAGGGAGGTCCGGATGGCATTATGTTAGCATCTGGTGGCTGAAAAAAGAGTTAACGTATAAAGACAAACAAATTGTTGACTAATCATGGACTTAAAGGCTGGAACAGTGCAGATGAAGATTTCGGGGTCTCCATTTTGTAGGTAATTAGTAGTCCTATTTTAGTTATATTCCAAAGGGCTCATAACTACAGTAGTTTTTTTTTTTTTTTTTTTTTTTTTCTGAGCCTGACATCTGATATGCAGGTGGATCTAAGTTAATGTCTGGGGAGATGATGTCATGGCTGGCCTTTTTTTTTTTTATATAACATCTCACCCATTAGTATCCTCATATTTGCAGCTATAGATCAACAATATATTAATGTTTCACTGACTTTTTTTTTTGCTACCAAGGTCATTGTTTGGGTTTGCTTTATACACTATGAATTTACCGCTCTGGTGGCAATTTTTTAATTTTTTTATTTTTATTTAATAGGACAGAGAGAAATTGAGATGGGAAGGAAGACAGGGGGAAATGATGACAGATACCTGTAGACCTATTTCACTGCTCATGAAGCATTCCCCCTATAGGTGGGGAACAAGGGTTCAAACCTAGGTCCTTGCACAGGGTGATATGTGTGCCTAACCGGGTGCACTACCACCACTACCCAACCCCCTTTTATTGTTCCTGCTGTTGTCTTGATTTTTTTCAGGAAGTTTAAACTTTATTCAGGAAAACTGAGAACATTCACATGTTAGGCAGAGAAAGATAGAGATAGACAGATAGATAGATAGATAGATAGATAGATAGATAGCCTTTTTAAAAATTTATTTATAAAAAGGAGACACTAACAAAACCATAAGATAAGAGGGATACAACTCCACACAGTTCCCACCACTAGATCTCTGTAGCCCATCCCCTTCCCTGATAGCTTTCCTAGTCTTTATCCCTCTGGGAGTATGGACCCAAGGTCATTGTGGGATGCAGAAGTTGGAAGGTCTGGCTTCTGTAATTGCTTCCCTGCTGAACATGGGCATTGACTGGTCGATCCACCCTCCCAGCCTGCCTCTCTCTTTCTATAGGGAGACTTTACTCACACTTTGACTGGCTCACCTAGGCAGAGAACAAGCCCAGACATCACCTCCTTTCTGAACAACACCCACACCTGTTAACACTTCCATTTCCTCTTGCAACAATTTCCTTCCCCCAGGCACACCTTTGTGTGTCTGGGGAATATATGTTCAGGCATGGTGCAGCTGTGTCTGTTCCCCCAGGTACTGCCTGTCATTTCTGACCTCAATATTTTCTCCTGCAGACCCAAAATTTGAGGTGCTAAAAAACAAAGTTTCAACCTCCTGGAACTACTACCTACTGAGATGGATTATAGCCTGGTTGATCCATACTTTCAGACAGACCTGCTCTGTCTCTGATCTTTCCCTAATAGGATAGGGCTCTGGAGAGATGAGGGTTCCAGACACTTCACCATGTAGTCATTTGTGCAGGGAAGTTTAAATGCCTTTTGAGTTGTAGATCTGGAAACAGACCTAGTAACTAGACAAAAGTTGAGAATCTTCATTTAATTATAATAGGGCTGTGTTATAAACAACAAGTGGCTCCATTTAAGGTTAAACAAAAGAGAGGTCTTCTCATAAAAATCACTGTGAATGTGAGAGGAGATGTCTAGCTAAGAAAATAGGCAAAATCTCAGAGTCCTCAACTAAGTTACCCAAGACCACTAAGTGAAGAGATCAGGATCAATTCAGAGCTACACCAACAGCAGTGCCAGGATGAAGGTAATCTGATCAAGAGAGCAAGCTGAGGCAAGTCCTGGTTTATATAGTCCCTGCACCCACATTCCCTTGTGAGTGTGCTGTATCTCAGGCTGACATCATTGCCTCAAATTCCTGTTGGGGTCACAATAGGGCTGGAGTGATAACATAATAATGGTCATGCAAATGAATTACATACCTGAGGCTCTGAGTTCCCTAGTTTAATCCTTCAGCACCACTTTGAATCAGAGCTGAGCAGGGTTCTGATTGTCTTGTCCTTTATACCTCGCACAGTAATGACATCGGGTGGAATCTGTCATTCTCCTTTTTGATTATTTAATTTAGCATGATTCCCTCCAATGCCATCCAGATTTGTAGTGAAAGGCAAGATCTTAT
Source organism: Erinaceus europaeus (assembly GCF_950295315.1). Lineage (NCBI taxonomy): Eukaryota > Metazoa > Chordata > Mammalia > Eulipotyphla > Erinaceidae > Erinaceus > Erinaceus europaeus. Next base: position 58,111,596 of record NC_080185.1, on the reverse strand, counting down.
TTTTTGCACCTGAGTAATATATATACAATCATACCTTTTTATTGTTTTAATGGAAGGAGCAGTACTTTACAAGACAATTGTTGCCATGTGGGTGCAATTTCTCATCTTTCCATGATATATGTCTATATTATTCCCACTGCCAACCTTGATATTTCTTCACCATAGTGGATTAGGTCCCCAACATCCACTCAGTCTCCTTCTCTGTCCCCTCCCAAGTCACTGGCCTTGCTACCATAGACCAAGTCTGGCCCAAGTTTCACCCTGTGTTTTGCCTTCCTTTCTTTGTTTCTGAAGTTCTACCTATGAATGATATTATATGGTATTTATTATTCTCTCCCTGGTTTATCTCATTTATCATTATCACTTCAAGTTCCAGCCAAATAATATTACTTAATCATTTTTGATAGGTGAATAGGATTCCATTATGTGCATATACGACCACTTTCTTTTTTTAAATATTTATTTATTCCCTTTTGTTGCCCCTGTTGTTTTATAGTTGTAGTTATTATTGTTGTTATTGATGTTGTTGTTGTTCAATAGGACAGAGAGAAATGGAGAGAGCAGGGGAAGACAGAGGAAGAAAGAAAGATAGACACCTTCAAACCTGCTTCATGGTGTGAAGCGACTCCCTTGCAGGTGGGGAGCTGGGGGCTCCAACCCGGATGCTTACCCATGTCCTTGCACTTTGCACCACGTGTGCTTAACCTGCTGCTCTACCGCCAGACTCCCACAACCACTTTCTTTTTTTTTCTTTATTTTTATCATTATTTTTTTATTTAAGAAAGGAGACATTAACAAAACAGTAGGATAGGAGGGGTACAACTCCACACAATTCCCACCACCCGATCTCCATATCCCATCCCCTCCCCTGATAGCTTTCCCATTCTCTATCCCTCTGGGAGTATGGACCCAGGGTCATTGTGGGTTGCAGAAGGTAGAAGGTCTGGCTTCTGTAATTGCTTCCCCACTCAACATGGGCATTGACTGGTCGATCCATACTCCCAGTCTGCCTCTATCTTTCCCTAGTAGGGTGGGTCTCTGGGGAAGTGGAGCTCCAGGACACATTGGTGGGGTCTTTAGTTCAGAGCAGCCTGATCAGCATCATGCTGGCATCTGGAACCTGGTGGCTGAAAAGAGAGTTAACATACAAAGCCAAACAAATTGTTGAGCAATCATGGACCTAAAGGCCACAACCACTTTCTTATGCACTCATCTGAGGTTAGAAATCTGGGTTGCTTCCATGTTTGGATTATTACAAATAGCACTTTTGTGAACATAGTTGTACAAAGATTTATTTGGATAGGTGTTTTAGTTTCTTTTGAATAGAGGAATAATGTTAAATATATTGGAGATATCTCAGATATATCCTTCTTCTCCCCATCTTTGAGTTTTAGAGTCTTCCATGTTACTTGAGTTGTAAGGGCAGTGTAGAATTTGAGATGTTTTCTAGCCTTACACTGTTATGTCAGCCTAGAAAGTCATCATAAATGGGACCTTAAATCTGTATTTATATGTTACACTGGTAATAGTAAGTAGCCTTCTGGGAAAAAAATTTATTTTTCCCCTCCATATTCCAGTGGTTGAAATATACCTGATATTTCCAACTCAACTATGAACTATGCTGCTGTCTTTACTTTTTAATTCATTTATTATAGTGGGAAGGTACTGTATGGCTGAAATATATATATAATGCTTTGGCCTTCAGGGATGAATTGCATTTTTTGATTACTTAGTCCACTGACATTCAACAGAACATTATGATGACATTCTGGTTTCTATAAATTTGAAAAATGCTACTGTATCCTTGAAGCAAGAACATTTTAACCAGGCTATTTTAATATAATACAGTTTGAACACTGTACCAGTATTATCCCTGTCTTGTAGTTATCATAGCTTTGAGTTTTAAAAATTTTTTATACAAATTTATCTGTGTCTGTATATGTCGAAGAGTGACAAAGTCTTTCACCGGTAAAGAAGACATCTTTATATCCCTACATTATGATAGATATTTTTAGTCCGTGGTGATACTAAAGTGGCAGAGTAGTTGTTAGTCCCCAGGAGACTGAAGTAGCTGACTCACCATTCATTATTGGCCTCTATTTGCTGTGTCTTCAGATGCCATTTGTCGTGGAGTTTCTGAGTTCTTTAAATTAAAAGGTCATTAAATATTTCTGATTGAGAAGTTATAAAAATTACACAGAAGAAATTTCCAATAGCTTATTTTCTATCATTATATGTCATTTAACATGATACCTACACAGGCATGTATGTATACATTATGTAGTCAGTAAGGGCATCAAGAAGTGCCCCAATTCAGAGTTGGCAGAAGAATAAAAACAAGCCAATGTAACTGAAAATTCTGTTATTTTCTTCCCTGACTCTAGTGTAACTTCTTGTGTACTTCCTGGATTACTCTCACTGCACTTTAACGCCTCTTCCCCAGAGACCCACGCTACTAGGGAAAGATATAGGCAGACTGGGAGTACGGACAGACCAGTCAACGTCCATGTTCAGCGGGAAAGCAATTACAGAACCAGACCTTCCACCTTCTGCAACCCATGACCCTGGGTCCATGCTCCCAGAGGGATAGAGAATGGGAAAGCTATCAGGAGAGGGGATGGGATATGGAGATAGGGTGGTGGGAATTGTGTGGAGTTGTACCCCTTCTACCCTATGGTTTTGTTAATTTGTCCTTTCTTAAATAAAAAATAAATTAAAAAAGAAGATACTTTAAATTACAAATTTTGTGTTCCGTAGTATTTTTTTTAATATGACAAAAACTTGCTTGGTTTTATATATGTGGGTTTTCTTCTGGACAGGTCAGGCAAAGGTAGGTTAGATGGAGGTAACTTTATAAAGTGTGAAGAGCTAGTGATAATGCCAACAACACACTCTGATAAGAAAACAAAGTGCACCACAAACAAAGTGCTTCTTCCTCCACAGTTTCTGCATGCATTTATAAGAATCCATCTTGGATTACCTGATGGCTGCAACTGAATAGAAAGGCTAACTTTTTGATAAACTGTCAAATGGTTTTCCATGAAGACTAAAACATCTTAAAGTATGAGGAACAATGCACAAAAGTCCCAAAACCTCTATATCCTCTCCAAAACAGAGTGCTTTCCATTTTTCAAAATGGTCATTCTAGTAATAATTTTAAAATAACAACTCACTGTGGTGTCAGTATTCATTGTCCTAATGTCTAGTGACATTGAATATATTTTAAAATATTTACTAGCCATTTGTGTATGTGTAGAAACAATGTTTTACCATCTCTGGGAATGAATTGCTCTGAGCTAATTTTTTTTCAGATAGAGGCATCATCAATAAATTCAGAAGCATTGAAATCATTCCAAATATATTCACAGACCACATTGAAATTAAACTAATAATCAACCACTAAAATACCAAGAAAAGTTAAAAATATGGAGAGTCAATAGCATGCTATTGGGTCAAAAAAGAAATCAAAGGAAAAAATTTTTCTGGAAACATGAAAATGAAGACATTTGAGACACAGTCAAAGAATACTTAAAGGGAAGGTCACAATAATACAGGCACATATCAGGAAATAAGATAAAACCCAAATAAACAATCTAGTCTCACACCTGCATAGAAGAACAAGATCCAATGCAAACTGAAGGAGCAAGATAATAATAAAGATTAAAACTGAAATAAATGACATTGAAGACAAACCCAAAAAATTCATTAAATCAATGAAGCCAAGCACCAGTATACTGAAAGGATAAACAATATTGACAAACCATTGGCCAGATTCACTAAATAAGAATTATAGAAGGAAAGACATATGGCGGACTGAGAAGCTGCTAGTGCCTTGAGCTCTGACGACATCTTCTGGAAACGGTAGGATTTTCAGCCTTTAGTAGGCCAGTCAATAAGGGGTCCTAGTGGTGACACCAAGGAGGTGACTATAACTTAATTTGGGTTAAAAAAGAGTAGAAAAAAAGGGGAAAAATTTTTTCTTTCTTTTAAATTATTAAGCACATCTCCTCCCCCTTCCCTCTGCCCCCATAACCAGTCCCTGGGGAACAGCTACTAGCAGGCTCCCCTGCTGAGCTTCTTTCTTTACTAAGATTCCTGTCCCAACAGGGAGTATCATTCATTCTAAGTCTATACCCTTCTGAAAACTCTGGCCTTTTTTCTTTCTAAGTAGCCACCCCCCACCTCACCCCACATAGCTAATTAAATAATTAAAAATAAATAAATTTTAAAAAAAACCTTTTCTTTTCACTGCCCTTTTATGACTGTTCTTTTTCTTATCTTTTTCTTTTCTCTCTCTCTCTTTCTCTTCTTTTTCTTTTTCTCATTCTTGTCATCCTTTCTTCCTTAATCCTACAGCTTCCAAAGTCACAGCCCCCAGCCCCACATCACCAAACAGTGTGCTTTTTTGAATTCACTGATACACATTTGGGAATTTCCTTTCACTGCTCTTTAATTACAGCTCTTTATCTTATCTTTTCCCTTTTCTCTCTCTTGACTCTCTCTCTCTCTCTCTCTCTCTCTCTTTTTTTTAATCTTGTCATACACTTTTTCCTTCTTCTTTGCCTTTCTGAATTTGTGAATTATTTTGGGGAAGAAATCTGACTCAGAGTGGACTCTCTATGTGTGTATCTCTGCTCTAGTTCCCTTTCCCCTCTTGTTACTCCTAGAATATACAGTGGAGAGTAGATTTGCATAACTGTCTATTCTTGCTATCCTTACTTTCTTTTCTCTTCCCTCACTGGGATTTGGTTACTATTTTTTCACAGACTGGAGAAATTTTTTGGCTAACCGGTAACGATTAAACTACTTCAATACTAGCTTCAATTGCTACTGTAATTCCTGAGGTTGGTGAGTGCAATTGTCATAAAGGTATTTAGTACAGGTTACTGGTACTCAAGACACAACAACTGAGGAACAACAGAGCATAAAAAAGAAACACATAAATCAAAAAAATGGGTAGATCAAAAACAAATAAAACTGCTACTCCAATGAATGAAGACAAGAGCTCAGAAGAAGCTACAAATCAGCCAGAAGTAACCATAGATAAGAAAAGTATGCAAGCAATAATAAACTTATTAATCACATAAATGAAAACAACATTGGAGGAAAGGAATGGCAGTACTAGGGAAACAACAGTTGAGACCCCCAAGCAAAATACTGATTATCTTGAGGCAATTAGAGAACGGAAAGTTGAAATAGCTGTAATGAAGAAAGAAGCTGAGGCAAGGGAAAGCAGACTAACAGAAGCAGAAAACAGAATTAGTCAGACAGAGGATGAATTAGAGAAAACAAAGAAAGAGGTGAAAGAGCTTAAAAAGAGATTGAGAGACACCAAAAACAACAACAGAGACATATGGGAGGATCTCAAAAGAAGTATCATTCATATAATTGGCCTGCCAGAGGAAGAAAGAGAGGAAGGGGAAGCAAACATTCTAGAGGAAATAATAGAAGAAAACTCCCCAGACCTGAATAACAGAAAGGACATCAAGATTCAAGAGGCCCAGAGAGCACCAAACAGAATCAACCCATGTTGGTATGCATGATACCCCTTCTGTTTCATTTGGTTTAAATCCCCCCTGCTTAACACTATTCTATTTACATAACCACTTCATTCTATTTACATAACCACTGTTAACAAGTTCCACCCTCCCTCCAGGGCATTTGTGGTTCAGTGATAGGATTCTCGCCTAATCTGCCCCCTCTTTGTCACACTCTGATTTTCACCAGTCACTTTTCTCTCCACCCTCTCTATGTCACATCCTGTTTCCACCTTACTTGGCAAGGATATATAAAGACAGCATTGTGAGTTTTACAGTACTGTACTTTGAGTTTAACTTAGCTCGTCTTAGATTGTGCTGTGTCCTGCATGAATAAAGAGATACTGCCTACAGCTCAACCATGAGTCCCTGGTCGTCTGTTACCTGCCCGTGAAGCCAGCCCATTGAAAACAACATAACCCATCAAAAACAACATATGGCGCTACAACATGGGACCGGACCTGCGCAACTCCCAGATAATTGAAGACTTTGCCTACCTATGCACTATGGTCTCCTCTTCTACTTATGAAGATGTTTGCCAAAGCCTCTACTGTTTCATCATGAGACAGTTACTCTGTCTCTGGAACATTTTACTCTGGGCCACATTTCGGTTCCCTGACCGGGAAGTTTGGTTTCTTATGACTGGGATCATAGAGCTTCGGAGATGCACTGAGATTTCTCCTTGGACTTTCTGGATTCCCTCTCCCATGTTTCCTGAGGAAAAGGACTACATTTTGCTCCGGGCCACAGTTTGGTTCTTTATGACTGTGATCGTAGACCTTGGGATATGCATGGAGATTTCCCCTGGAACTTTCTGGACTTCTTCTCGAATGTTTCCTGTGGAGAAGGACTACTCTAATTTGAAGAACATTCTCGAGTACCCTGGCAGTTCCCAAGTATGGAGACACGTGGTTAGTTCTACTCTCCTGATTGGATTCTTTCTTCGATGGGAAGACGCTTTTAAAAATGGGTGCCTGAAGCAATCCAGCAGGAACAGTCAGAAGCACCCTAAATGGAATTTCGAGGACCTTCTTGGACTAGGATGCCCTCCGGGGATTCTTAATCCTAAATGGTGAGATCTTGATAATCTGGTTCAAGTTGCATTTCATAAGAGAATGATTTGAATGACTGAATTTTTGTTTGACATTGACTTAAAAAAAATGCTGGACGCAGTCATGATTTCTAGAGACATCCAGAAACAATCAAAAAAATTGTTTTTGCCTCCTTTGATTTCTCTTTTACATCTTGACATGAATCTGAAACACTTAATCCTGAAAACTGTATGAGTTATGGGTGGGGCAGATAGTGCAATGATTATGTTAATTATTCTCATGCCTGAGGCTTTTAACCGTGGTTCTTCTGTTTACCTTTCCACATTTTATTGAGTTTAAACTGTTTAAACAACCTTAAAATCATACTAGAAAGGACTTCCAATTATAATGGAGTTATCAATTATAGTAAACTTCTAATCTGCTACAAGTTTTGTTTGACAAGTAAGTGAATTTCAGCTGTCAAAGTCTTCACATGAAAAAGCATTTACTCAAATGGAATTCCTGGAAATCCATTTGGATCCTGTTCTCTGACATCGCCCCCGGAAACCAATGATGAGACCTGGCACGACCTGAAGAAACAGATTCACAGATTCCAAAGCTCACTCTCTACAGAAAAGCAGAATTCTGGTGGCCGACATTCCCCATCGAGACAGACGTGCAGCGTTTCATCCTCTGGCATTTTCTTCTGTGGTCAGCTACTTTGGACTGACACCTCCATCGGACTTACTGGTACATGCTGCTGTGTTTCTCAAAGACTAACTTCAGCCAATTACCTTGAGACTTTATAGACCATGTCCCCTCGCCTGAAGGCTCTGTCCCAGAGGCAGAAAACTCCCCCTCCTTATTAGGTTATGCCCACAGAGGCATGAAGCGCCCCAAGAGGCAAGAGATGCCCACAGAGGCAGGAAACGCCCTTTGAGGCAAGAGATGCCCCCAGAGGCATGAAGCGTTCCCAGAGGCAAGATATGCCCTTTCGCCTGCTAGGCCTTGCCCTTTGAGGCAAGAAACGTATCCTTTGACATCACACTGGTTATTGCTGTTCGCCTATTTTGTTTCCCATGTCTTATGCCAGTTCTTTTGAAAACGCCTGTACAATATAGGTTTCTGTTCACCCCACAATGGCCATTAGTTAAAAATAAAGGGGGAATTGTTGGTATGCATGAGACCCCTTCTGTTTCATTTGGTTTAAATCCCCCCTGCTTAACACTATTCTATTTACATAACCACTTCATTCTATTTACATAACCACTGTTAACAAGTTCCACCCTCCCTCCAGGGCATTTGTGGTTCAGTGATAGGATTCTCGCCTAATCTGCCCCCTCTTTGTCACACTCTGATTTTCACCAGTCACTTTTCTCTCCACCCTCTCTATGTCACATCCTGTTTCCACCTTACTTGGCAAGGATATATAAAGACAGCATTGTGAGTTTTACAGTACTGTACTTTGAGTTTAACTTAGCTCGTCTTAGATTGTGCTGTGTCCTGCATGAATAAAGAGATACTGCCTACAGCTCAACCATGAGTCCCTGGTCGTCTGTTACCTGCCCGTGAAGCCAGCCCGGCGAAAACAACATAACCCGTCGAAAACAACAAACCCAGACCTGAAGACACCAAGACACATCATAGTCACAATGAGAAGAAGTAAGGATAAAGAAATGATCCTAAAGGCTGCAAGAGAGAAACAAAAAGTCACATACAAGGGAAAACCCATAAGATTATCTGCAGACTTCTCCACTCAAACGCTAAAAGCCAAAAGGGAATGGCAAGATATCTATCGAGCCCTGAATGAAAAAAGGTTTCAACCAAGGATAATATATCCTGCTAGACTTTCATTCAAACTAGATGGAGGGATCAAAACCTTCTTAGACAAACAACAGTTAAAGGAGGCAACCATCACCTAACCGGCCCTGAAAGAGGTTCTAAAAGACCTCTTATAAACAACAACATCACTATAATACTTGCAATATATCAGAGCAAACAAAAAAATTTTTTTTGAACAATGGCACTACAATACATTAAATCCATAATGTCAATAAATGTCAATGGCTTGAACTCACCCATCAAAAGGCACAGAGTGGGGGGATGGATCAGAAAACATAACCCAACCATATGCTGCTTGCAAGAATCCCATCTGACACAACAAGATAAACACAGACTTAAAGTGAAAGGATGGAAAACTATCATACAGGATAAAGGACCACAAAAAAGGGCAGGAACAACCATTCTCATCTCAGACACGATAGATTTTAAATTAAATCAAGTAATAAAAGATAGGCAAGGACATTACATAATGATTAGACGATCAATCAGCCAAGAAGACTTAACAATCATTAACATCTATGCACCCAATGAGGGAACATATAAATACTTCAAGCACTTACTGAAAGAATTTCAAAAATACATCAATAGTAATACAATAATAACGGGAGTCTTCAATAACCCACTCTCACACTTAGACAGATCAACAAAGCAGAGAACCAATAAAAATACAAGAGAATTGAATGAAGAGATCGACAGACTAGACCTCTTGGACATTTTCAGACTCCTCCACCCCAAAAAAATGGAATACACCTTCTTTTCAAATCCACATAACACATACTCAAGGATAGACCACATGTTAGGCCACAAAGATAGCATCAATAAATTCAAGAACATTGAAATCATTCCAAGTATCTTTTCAGACCACATTGGAGTAAACTAACATTTAACAACAAACAGAAAATTATTAAAAGTCACAGAATTTGGAAACTAAACAACATATTCCTTAAGAACCACTGCGTCAGAGACTCACACAAGCAGGAAATTCAAATGTTCCTGGAAACAAATGAAAATGAAGACACAACCTATCAAAATACTTGGGACAAGGATAAAGCAGTACTGAGAGGGAAACTTATAGCCATACAATCACATATTAAACACCAAGAGGAAGCTCAAACGAAAGACCTTACTGCACACCTCAAGGACATAGAGAAAGAGGAACAAAGGAACCCTAAAGCAACCAGAAGAACAGAAATCACTAAATTAGAGGAGAAATAAACAACATCGAAAATAATAGAACCATACAAAAGATCAATGAAGCCAAATGTTGGTTCTTTGAAAGATTACACAAAATTAACAAATCCCTAGCCAGACTCACCAAACAAAAAAGAGAGAAGACTCAAATTAATAGAATTGTAAACGATGGAGGAGATATCACAACTGACACCACAGAATGCCAGAAAATCCTGCGAAACTTCTATAAAGAACTATAAGCCACCAAGCTAGAGAATCTGGAAGAAATGGAACAATTTCTAGAAGCATATGCCCTTCCAAAACTGAACCAAGAAGAACTACAAAACCTAAATGCACCAATCACAGACAAAGAAATTGAAACCGTTATTAAGAACCTACCCAACAACAAAAGTCCTGGACCAGATGGCTTCACAAATGAATTCTACAAAACTTTCAGGAAACAGTTAGTACCCATACTTCTTAAGCTTTTCCATAAGATTGAAGAAACAGGAATACTTCCTTCCACCTTCTATGAAGCCAACATCACCCTGATACCAAAAGCTGATAGGGACAGAACAAAAAAGGAAAACTACAGACCAATATCTCTGATGAACATAGATGCCAAAATATTAAACAAGATCTTGGCCAACCGGATACAGCAGCATATCAAAAAGATTGTACATCACGACGAAGTGGGATTCATCCCAGGAATGCAAGGCTGGTTCAACATCCGTAAGTCAATCAATGTCATTCACCACATCAATCAAAGCAAAGCCAAAATCCACATGATTATCTCAATAGATGCAGAGAAAGCCTTTGACAAAATCCAACACCCATTCATGCCCAAAACTCTACAAAAAATGGGAATAGATGGGAAATTCCTCAAGATAGTGGAGTCTATATATAGCAAACCTACAGCCAACATCATATTCAATGGACAGAAGCAGAAAGCATTCCTCCTCAGATCGGGGACTAGACAGGGCTGTCCACTGTCACCATTACTCTTCAACATAGTATTGGAAGTTCTTGCCATAGCAATCAGGCAAGAGAAGGGAATCAAAGGAATACAGATTGGAAGGGAAGAAGTCAAACTCTCACTATTTGCAGATGATATGATAGTATACATAGAAAAACCTAAAGAATCCAGCAGAAAAGTACTGGACGTTATTAGGCAATATAGCAAGGTGTCAGGCTACAAAATCAATGTACAAAAATCAGTGGCATTTCTTTATGCAAACACTAAATCTGAAGAAGAAGACATCCAGAAATCACTCCCATTTACTCTTTCAACAAAATCAATCAAATACCTAGGAATAAAGTTGACCAAAGAAGTGAAAGACTCATATACAGAAAAGTATTAGTCACTACTCAAGGAAATAGAAACTGATACCAAGAAATGGAAAGATATCCCATGCTCATGGATTGGAACAATAAATATCATCAAAATGAATATTCTCCCCAGAGCCATATACAAATTTAATGCAATACCCATCAAAGTTCCACCAAGCTTCTTTAAGAGAATAGAACAAACACTACAATCACACTCCCAGACCTTAAACTATATTATAAAGCTATCATCATCAAAACCGCATGGTACTGGAACAAAAATAGGCACACGGACCAGTGGAACAGAATTTAAAGCCCAGAAATAAATCCCCACACCTATGGTCATCTAACTTTGATAAGGGGGCCCAAAGGAGTAACTGGAAAAAGGAGGCTCCCTTCAATACATGGTGCTGGGAAAAGCGGGTTGTAACATGCAGAAGAAGGAAATTGAACCACTTTACCTCACCAGAAACAAAAATCAACTCCAAATGGATCAAAGACCTAGATGTCAGACCAGAAACAATCAAATACTTACAGGAAAACATTGGTAAAGCAGTTTCCCACCTACACCTCAAGGACATCTTTGATGAAATAAACCCAATTGCAAAGAAGGCTAAAGCAGAAACAAACCAATGGGACTATATCAAATTGAAAAGCTTCTGCACATCCAAAGAAACTATTAAACAAACAAAGAGACCCCTCACAGAATGGGAGAAGATCTTCACATGCCATACATCAGACAAGAAACTAATCACCAAAATATATAAAGAGCTCAGCAAACTTAGCAACAAAAAAGCAAATGACCCCATCCAAAAATGGGCAGAGGATATAAACAAAACATTCACTAAATAGGAAATCCAAAATGCTAACAAACATATGAAAAACTGCTCTAGGTCATTGATTGTCAGAGAAATGCAAATGAAGACAACACTAAGATACCACCTCACTCCTGTAAGAAAGGCATACATCAAAAAGGGCAGCAGCAACAAATGATGGAGAGGATGTGGGGACAGAGGAACCCTTTTACATTGCTGGTGGGAATGTAAATTGGTCCACCCTCTTTGGAGAGCAGTCCGGAAAACTCTCAGAAGGCTAGACATGGACCTTCCATATGATCCAGTAATTCCTCTCCTGGGGTTATACCCCAAGGACTCCATAACACCCAACCAAAAAGAGGTGTGTACTCCTATGTACACAGCAGCAAAATTCATAATAGTTAAAACCTGGAAGCAACCCAGGTGTCCAACAACAGATGAATGGCTAAGAAATCTGTGGCATATATACACAATGGAATATTATCCAGCTATCAAGAACCATGAACCCACCTTCTCTGACCCATCTTGGACAGAGCTAGAAGGAATTATGTTAAGTGAGCGAAGTCAGAAAGATAAAGATGAGTATGGGATGATCCCACTCATCAACAGAAGTTGAGTAAGAAGATCTGAAAGGGAAACTAAAAGCGGGACCTGACCAAATTGTAAGTAGGGCACCAAAGTAAAAACCCTGTGGTGAAGGGTAGACATGCAGCTTCCTGGGCCAGTGGGGGGTGGGAGTGGGTGGGAGGGATGGGTCACAGTCTTTTGGTGGTGGGAATGGTGTTTATGTACTCTCCTAGTAAAATGTAGTCATATACATCACTAGTTAATTAATACGAGGGGGAAAATTAATTGTATGTCTCGAAGTTTTTCAAAACACAAACTGAATCTTTTTAATATATAGGCTGTGTAATTGATATGCAGACTCTCTCAAAAGTCTAGACCAAGTAGATCAGAAGCAACCAATAACACAGCTATATACAAGATACTGGGTACTGTACAGCAAACCCTAACAAAAGCACTTTTCAAAGTTAACCCAATTACCAAATAATGTGATGATAACATTAACTATCGATTGTCTTTTTGAACCCTAAGGCAGCAGGAACCTCACATCTCCACTATAGATGCTCTACTTCCCCCAGTCCTGGAACCATTGGATAGGGCCCACTTTCCCGTATGCCTCTCCCAATTCATATCATATAATATTGCATCTGCCGATCACAACCTAACTAACACAACGATTGCCACCTCAACATGCTTCACTTCAGACTGTGTCCAGAGACTTCAGGTGGAATGACAACCCTTCAGCTTCATTACTCGGGTGAGACCTTTCCTTTCATAGTATACTCTAATTCCATCTCAGGTGGTTCACTTTCTAACAAAGTCCCAAAACCTAGATATACACCAGTTTCTGTGAGAGAGAGCATATGTTCACACGTATCCGTAAACTACTGCAAAATATATACCTGAAAGCAGAAGTACACTAGAGTTTGCAGTGAGTACCCCCCTAACACTTCTTCTCCACTATTCCAAGATTTGGGTCCATGATTGCTCAACAGTTTTTTTGGCTTCGTATGTTAACTCTCTTTTCAGTCACCAGGTTCGTGATGTCATCAGTATGCCGGCCAGGCTTCCCTAGACTGAAGACCCCACCAATGTGTCCTGGAGCTCAGCTTCTCCAGAGACCCACCCTACTAGGGAAAGAGAGAGGCAGACTGGGAGTATGGACCGACCAGTCAACGCCCATGTTCAGCTGTGAAGCAATTACAGAAGCCAGACTTTCTACCTTCTGAAACCCACAATGACCCTGGGTCCATGCTCCCAGAGGGATAGAGAATGGGAAAGCTATCAGGGGAGGGGGTGGGATATGGAGATTGGGTTGTGGGAATTGTGTGGAATTGTACCCTTTCTACCCTATGGTTTTGTTAATTAATCCTTTCTTAAATAAAAAAGAAAAAAGAAAAAAAAAGAATTATAGAAGCCAGAACTCTCACCTTCTACACTCCAGGGGCAGGGGTAGATTGCATAATGGTTACACAAAGAGACTCTCATGCTCCAAAGTCCCAGGTTCAATCCCCTACACCACCATAAACAAGAGCTGAGCAGTGCTCTGGTTAAAAAAAAATGGTCCCTACTCCCAGAGAAGTAAATGGGAAGTAAACTAGAGGGCTATGAGCCATCAGTTTACTAGGACTTGAAACATTTGTCACCAGAACCTTGTTTTTATAATCATCACTAAAAGGGAAGTGAACCTGGCACTGTTTCTTTTATCTGAGAGAGAAGGAAAAAAGGAAGGACACTAAAAAATTGTAATAGGTTTAACTGTAACTTACAAAGAAGGAAAGTGAAGGTAGGACCATACAAAAATGGTTCACCTGGGTCCATACTCCCAGAGGGATAAAGAATAGGAAAGTTATCAGAGGAGGGGGTGGTATACGGAGTTCTGGTGGTGGGAATTGTGTGGAGTTGTATCCCTCTTATCCTATATTTTTTGTCAGTGTTTCCTTTTTATAAATAAAATAAATGGGCCATGTAGGTAGATATGGAGATATATGGAAACAGAGATAGGGAGAGAGAGAGAGAGAGGTAGGGAGATAGGTAGGTAGTTTTAAAGTCAACCCATATCTGTGACCTTGGGAGAACTACTGTAGTTTCTGATGGAGAGGGATGAGGACAGAATTCTAGTGGTTTTGTAAATCAATATTAAATCACTAATACAAATGAAAAACAAAAAAAATGCCAGGCCAGAAAAATAGCTCACGTGGAATGTGTAATCATAACTTTACTTTATCATGTACAATTCAGGTTTGAGCCTGACCTTCACAGCACTGGAGGAGGTGTTGATGTTTTGATGTCTTTCCATATCTCCCACTGTCTTTTGCCCCTCTCTTTCTATCTGAAAAAGCAGGCTTCGAGCAGTGAAGCTCCAGTGACAAAAAGGCAAAAGCAAAACACAAGTGTATTTGATTTACCTTAGGCAAACATAGTGTTTAGCTATAGTAATGATGATAAATTCAGTCTACATACAGGACAAATTCTATATGTAATGGAGCAGAGGTAACCAGTAAATATATGACATGCATATAGAGAACAGGTTTGTGACTATCTGGGAGAAGGAGGCCTGGGAACATGAGTGAAATGGATCATGGGGTCTATTGTGTGGTAGATAAGAACTAGACTTTGGGTGGTGATCAGTATATATTTCAGGTATATAAACAGTTACTGAATCATAAAGCTGAATACCTGAAGCATAATGGTATAAACCAACCTCAACTCAATACAATTTTCTAAAAATCTTGTTTCATATATACATATATTATATATTAATATTTTATTTATTAATATGAGAGGAAGGAAGAGGGAAGAGAGAGAACCAGTGTGTGTCACTCTGGTACATATACTGATGTGGCCTTTCTCTCTCTCTCCCTCTAGTTCTGTTTCTCTGACTTCTCTGTATATTTAAAAAGAAAAATATATATATTCCATAAGCACACAGAATCATAATTTCAGGTAATTGGAAGTTAAGACTGCCACATAGTCTTTTTTTTTTTCCTTCTCACCAATGACAAGGTAAAACAAGTTACTTATTGGAGAATCATTTTATTTCCAGAGTTCCTGCCACAAATTAGGTGCTAAAATAAATGCAAATGGTACTCAGGTAATATATTAGCCATTATAACCAGAGTTAAAAGTTAATGAAAAACAGTAATGTCACCTAAAATTGCAGTTAGAAGCTTCAAGAATCTCTTCTTCGATTAAAATAACCATAAAGATACCAGAATTGTCAGACTGATCAGCTTTCCAAAATTCTGAATTCCAACAAAACTCGTCAGAGAAAGACACTGTGTTTTCCCTCCTATGTGGTATTTTGAGACAGCTAATAAACAGATTAATTAAATAAAAAATATATATACATCTAGGTTATAAGATTTATTAGAACCAGAAAGAAAGAAAATCAAGTAAAAGCATAGAACTGAAATTTTAGTAGTGAGATTAATGGAATACATTAAAAATATACATTTTTAAATGATGCACACCTTAAAAATATAAAATTACAAAAGTTTTTATAATATTATTTTATTTTATTTTTTATTTATAAAAAGGAAACTTGACAAAATCATAGGATAAGAAGGGTAGAACTCCACACAGTTCCCACCACCAGAACTCTCTGTCCTATACTCTCCCTTGATACCTATCCTTTTCTTTATCCTTCTGGGAGTATGGACCCAGGGTCATTATGGGGTTCAGAAGGTGGAAGGTCCGGCTTCTGTAATTGCTTCCCCATTGAACTTGGGTATTGACAGGTCGATCAATACTCCCAGCCTGTCTCTCTCTTTCCCTAGTGGGGCGGGGCTCTGGGGAAGTGGGGCTCCAAGACACATTGGTGGGGTTGTCTGTCCAGGGAAGTCTTACTGGTAGTATCTGGAACCTGGTGGCTGAAAAAAGTGTTAACATATTGTTAAAATTCGTAGGCTCTAGCCGGCCGGGCTAGCTTCACAGGCGGGTAACAGAGATGCGGAGACAACGGCTGGGCAGGGAAGCTGTATTTCTTTATTCAGGAACAACGATTCATAAACTAAACCAAACTAATCACCAAACAGAACTCTGCTGTCTCTTACTCTGCAACTCTCCAACTCCAGACTCTCGAACTCTGCAACTCTCCAACTCTCCAACTCTGGAACTCTCGAGGGGTTACTTGGGGCGGGGCCAAGCGGCCCGCGAAACTAACAGTACTGACCCAATTCTCTTGGCGGGGGAGAACTAGAACCCAATGTAAAGCAGACAACAACATATAAAGCCAAACCAGTTGTTGACTAATCATGAACCTAAAGGCTGAATAGTGCAGATGAAGAGATGGGGATCTCCATTTTGTAAATAGCTAGTAGGCCTATTTTAGTTATACTCCAAAGGGCCCATGACTATACTGTTTTTTTCCCTGAGCCTGAAATCTGATATGCAGGTGGATTCAAGTTATTGTCTGGGGAGATTATGTCATGGTTGGTAAAAGGATCAGAAAGCTGGATCAGGGAAGAGAGTTGCTCTCTAATATGGGAAAGGTGTATAAATATTGTTGACTGTAAACCCCATCGATTTGATCTGATCTGGGGCCCATATTCAGCTCAGGAGCCTATGTGACCTCTGCATCCCTATAGATCTGAAGGCACATTCTGTGGTCATGAGTAGGAACGTTCCAAGCTGCCCCAATATTAGGACCCATCGTCCTCAGGTGGAACATAGAGTATGTTGTCCATTCTCCCTTAGGAGGATGGAACATTCTCTACCATTGTTGATCTAAGTTGAGGGCAATTTCCTATGAGGGTCCACAAAGGTGTCTATTGTATTGTTCCTGATAGAGATGACTGGTAACACTGGGGCTGTTAAATTTCTGGAAGAGAGAGAGTATTGTGTCATTTTTCTTACTGCTAAGCATTCTCCATCCATAGTTTGGTGGTGGTTGTGAAAATGATAGTGTGCATTCTTGATGAAACTCACTGGTACCTGAAGGACAAGTATACATCTCAGCCTATAGTAACTTTTAATTTTGGCCACTCTAGGTTTCCCTAAAATATCAGCTTAGACACTTGCCTTTGCTTTGACCTTTTCAACACTGGAGTAACCTCCAAGAAACATTGGTCAAAACCAATTAGAGCATTTATTACCCACAAGTATTGAGGCAGGGCAATCAACTAGGAAATTTAAAAGTCTGAGAAGGAGGAAGTCAAGCGGTAGCACAGTGGGTTAAGCGCATGTGTTAAGCCTCCATTTCTCTTTGTCTTATCCAAAGATGAGGACATCAATAACAACAACAATAATAACTACAACAACAATATAAATAAATTTTTTAAGTATGAGAAGGAACCATGTTAAATGAGATAAGCTGAAAAGTGAAGGATTGGCAGAACTTTAAAAACAAGAACAAACTATCAACTGGGGCACTAGTCGGGGAGTCCTGAGATTCGCAAACCCACACAATGGGCCTAGACCTTGAATATATCCCTCTCCCCAATATTACCAGTCATATCTATCAGGAACAACACAATAGGCCCTTTTGTGGGCCCTCATAGGACCTTGCCCTCAACTTGGACCAACCACAGTTGATCTGAAGGGAGGATGGACAACATACTCTATGCTCCACCCAAGGAAGACAGATCCCGAAATTGAAACAGCTTGGAATTTTCCTACTCATGACCACAAAATGTGAGCTCAGATCTAGAGGGATGCAGAAGTCACATAGGTTCCTAAGCTGAATATGGGCTCCAGATCAGATCAAATCAGTAGGGTTTACAGTCGACAATATTTATACACCTTTCCCATGTTTGGGAGCTACTCTCTTCCTTTATCCAGATTTCTGGTCCTTTTTCTAGCCAAAACATCATCTCCAATAACTTGGATCCAACTGCATATAATATTTCAGGCTCAGGAAAAAAATTAGCATAGTCACAGGCCCTTTGAAGTATAACTAATATAAGCCTACTAGCTATCTGCAAAATGGAGATCCCCCAACTCTTCACCTGCACTATTCTAGGTTTCAGGTTCTTGATTAGTCAACAACTTGTTTGGCTTTATATGTTAACTCTATTTTCAGCCACCATGTTCCAGATGTTACCATAATGCCAACCAGACTTACCTGGACAGATGACCCCACCAATGTATCCTGGATCCCTGCTTCCCCAGAGCCCTGCCCCACTAGGGAAAGAGAGAGACAGGTTGGGAGTATGGATCGACCTGCCAACACCCACGTTTAGCGGGGAAGCAATTACAGACACTGGGTCCATCCTCCCAGAGGGATAAAGAATAAGAAAGCTATCAGGTGAGGGATGGGATATGGAGTTCTGGTAGTGGGAACTGTGTGAAGTTGTATCCCTCTTATCCTATGGTTTTTGTCAGCATTTCAATTTGATAAATAAAAATTTAAAGAAAAATTCTAAAAACCCATTGAAAATGGTAAAACATTTAGTTAAAGAATTAAGGAAAAATATGTCTATCCCTTGATAAGTCTCCATCTTATCTTTATCAGTAATTCAACAAACAAGTAATATATTAAAACAAAGAATACAAAGGAATGAAAAATATATCAAAAAATAGCCTAAGTTACAGGTGAGACACCATTCAGTATACTATCATATGCAGCATAAGACTCCTAGGACAGAAACAAATAATGTGTGAAGAAATAGTGTCCCCCAAATAATTAAAAACATTAAAGAAGTCCATGCACATATTATATTAGCTCAATTAATATCAAACAGAAAATTCAAACATCCATATGAAAACACATTGTAATGAAAATGACTAATGGTGTAGACAAAAGCATAACTGTGAAAAAATGAGAGAAGCAACCTATGATATACAAATTATTCTCAATATGATTATCAGGTTATTTCTTTCAGGCCGGGTGGTGGTGCACCTGGTTAAGTGCTCACATTACAGTGCACAAGGACCCAGCCTCAAGCACCTGGTCCCCACCTACTGGAGGAAAAGCTTCACAAGTGGTGAAGTAGGGCTGAAGGTGTTTCTCTGTATCTTTTCCTCTCTATCTCCCCCTTCCCTTCCAAAAGAGTATCAGGTAATTTCTCATAAAAAAAGACATCAGAGGGAGCCAGGCAGTGGTGCAGCAAGTTAAGTGCACATGGCAGAAAGCACAGGGACCGGCATCAGGACCCCGGTTTGAGCCCCCAGCTCCCCACCTGCAGGAGGTTCCCTTCACAGGTAGTTAAGTAGATCTGCAGGTGTCTGTCTTTCTCTCCCCACTCTGTCTTCCCCTCCTCTCGATTTCTCTCTGTCCTATGCAACAACAACGGCAACAATAACAACAACAATGACAATAAACAAAGGCAACAAAAGGGAAAAAATAAAGTTAAAAACCAACAAAAAAGATATCAGAATCCTTTAAAGGAGAAGAACAGATAAATATTGTTTAGAAAAGAGAGAGGAGAAGGGATTTGCAGTAATGGGTAATAAATTATTTTACAGATCTACTGTTGACAAAAAGAAAGACTCATTTGGTTAGTGCTGTAGGAAGGCTAGGGTGAAAAAGAATGTTGGAGGAGGACAAGTAATTCATTTAAAATTAGGCTTTTGGTGGTGCAGAGCCAAGATGATGACTTGGAGGCAGCTGCTGACATGAGCTCCAACAAGTCGGTGAATAAGGGGTCCTAAGTGTGACACCAAGGAGGGGTCCTGTGGCTCAATCTTGAATTATAAAATGGAGGGAAAAGAAAGGAAATCTTCTATTTCTGAAGTGCACCCCTCCCCCCCACACCCCAGAACTAGACCACAGGGGCTAGAGAGCTGCTCCTAGCAGGCTCCCCGCTAAGCTTTTTCCTTTACCAAGATTCCTGGCTCAACAGGGGTGTCATTTTAATTATTTTCCTATTTGATTTCCTTCTCTCTCTCTCTTTTTTTATTCAGTGGCTGGAGCTGTATTTGAGTGACAAAATATCTGACCAATCAGAGCCACACCCCTGCCTGTGAAAGACTACCTGGAGGGTTTTTTGTTTTGTTTTGTTTTTAAAAGTTGGCTGTCTTCGTTCAGGCTGCCTGAGCCAATGCTGAGCCAGCCAAGCTTCAGAATGACTGTTAGCGTTTTTTACTCTATTCTATTTTATTATTACTAATATATATATATATATATATATATATATATATATATATGCATGTCCTTTTCTCCCCTCCTTCTTCAGGTTGACCAAAATTAACTATTATTGTTTATTCCATTGATAGATGACTGGGTGTCCTATCCATTGTGAGAGGAACTTGTTTCATTCTACCTCTTCCACCCACTCTCCCCTTTTGTGCTCCTCCTAGCTAATTAAAAAAAACTCTTTCCTTTCACTGCTCTTTTTTTTTCTTGTTCTTGTCTTCTTTTCTTCCTTCCTCTTCTCCTGCTTTCTGAATTCACTGATACCAATTTGTGAATTATTTTGGGGAAGAAATCTGACTCAGAGTGGACTCTGTGTCTCTCTTCTCTGCTTCCCTTTCTCCTCTTGCTATCCCTAAAATTTACAGGGGACAATAGAATTGCATAATTGTCTATTCTAGCTTTCCCTTTTTTCCTTTCACTTTCTATTTCATTTGGATTTGGTTGCTGTTTTTTCTTGGAATGGAAGCGTTGTTTGTCTAACTGGTATTGGTTAAACTGCATCAATCCTTGCTTCAGTTACTACTGTTATAATTTCTGAGGTTGGTGATTGCACTTGTCATAAAGGTATTTAGCATTGTGTGGTTTGTATTCAAAACACAACAACTGAAGAATGACAGAACAGAAAAATTTAAAAAAACATCAATACAAAAAATGGTTAAATCAAGAGCAAATAAAACTGCAACCACAATGAATCAAGACAGGATTCCAGAAGAAACTCCAAATCAGTCAGAAGTAACCATAGATAAGAAAAGTATGCAAGCAATAGTAAACCTAATAATCATGGAAATGAAGACCACTATGGAGGAAAGGGCTAGCAGAATTAAGGAAATAACAGATGAGACCCTCAAGGAAAATACTAGCTACCTCGAGGTAAACAGAGAACTGAAAGCTGAAATAACTGAATTAAAAGGTCAATTAAGGGAGTCGGGCTGTAGCGCAGCGGGTTAAGCGCAGGTGGCGCTAAGCACAAGGACCCGCATAAGGATCCTGGTTCAAGCCCTGGCTCCCCACCTGCAGGGGTGTCGCTTCACAAGTGGTGAAACAGGTCTTCAGGTGTCTATCTTTCTCTCCCTCTCTCTGTCTTCCCCCTCCCCTCTCCATTTCTCTCTATCCTATCCAACAACAATGACAACAATAATAACTACAACAATAAAACAACAAGGGCAACAAAAGGGAATAAATAAATAAAAATAAATATAAAAAATATTTTTAAAAAAGGTCAATTAGGAGAACAAGCTAATAAGAGTATTAACTGAACTGAGCTTTTTTCTTCAGTTAACTGAGCTGAAGAAAAAAGCTGAGGGAAGGGAAAGCATACTAACAGAAACAGAAAACAGAATTAGTCAGACAGAGAATGAGTTAGAGAAAACTAAGAAAGAGGTAGAAGAGCTCAAAAACATATTGAGAGACACTGACAACAACAGAGACTTATGGGATGATCTCAAAAGAAATAACATTCGTATAATTGGCCTACCAGAGGAAGAAAGAAAGGAAGGGGAAGTAAACATTCTAGAGGAAATAATAAAAGAAAATTTCCGGGAGTCAGGCTGTAGCGCAGCGGGTTAAGCGCAGGTGGTGCAAAGCACAAAGACCTGCATAAGGATCCCGGTTTGAACCCCGGCTCCCCACCTGCAGGGGAGTCGCTTCACAGGTGGTGAAGCAGGTCTGCAGGTGTCTATCTTTCTCTCCTCCTCTCTGTCTTCCCCTCCTCTCTCCATTTCTCTCTGTCCTATCCAACAATGACAACAACAATAATAACTACAACAATAAAACAACAAGGGCAACAAAAAGGGAATAAATAAAATAAATATTAAAAAAAAGAAAAAATGAAAATTTCCCAGACCTAAACAACAGAAACAACATTAAGATTCAAGAGGCGAGAGAGTCCCAAATAGAATCAACCCAGACCTGAAAACACTAAGACACATCATAGTTACAATGAAAAGAAGTAAGGATAAAGAAAGGATCCTAAAGGCTACAAGAGAAAAACAAAAAGTCACATACAGGGGAAAACCCATAAGACTATCAGCAGACTTCTCCACTCAAAGTCTAAAAGTCACATGAGAATGACAAGATCAAGCCCTAAATAAAAAAGGGTTTCAACCAAGGATAATATATCCTGCTAGACTTTTATTCAAACTAGATGGAGGCATCAAAACCTTCTCAGACAAACAACAGTTAAAGGAGGCAACCATCACCAAACCTGCCCTGAAAGAGGTTCTAAAAGACCTCTTATAAACAAGAACATCAACATAATAATTGCCATAAATCAGATAAAATAAAAAAATTGTTGAATAATGGCACTACAATACCCTAAATCCATAATATCAATAAATGTCAATGACTTAAACTCACCCATTAAAAGGCACAGAGTGGGAGGATGGATCAGAAAACACAACCCAACCGTATGCCCCTAGAAAGAATCCCATCTAACCTAGCAAGACAAACAAAGACATAAAGTGAAAGGATGGAAAACTATCATACAGTCTAATGGACCACAGGGAAAAAGAGGCAGGAACAGCCATTCTCATCTCTGACACCATAGACCCTAAATTATATAATGGAATAAAAGATAGGCAAGACCATTATATAATGATTAGAGGATCAATCAACCAAGATTTAACCAAGAAGATTTAACAATTATTAACATTTATGCACCCAGTGAAGGACCATCTAAATACATCAAACACCTACTGAAAGAACTACAAAAATACATCAATAGTAATAGAATAATAGTGGGAGACGTTAACACCCCACTCTCACACTTAGACAGATCAACGAAGCAGACAATCAACACGGAATCAAGGGAATTAAATTAAAAGATGGACAGACTAAACCTCCTGGACTTTTTCAGAGTTCTTCACCCCAAAAAACTGGAATACACTTTCTTTTCAAATCCACAGAACACATACTCAAGAATAGACCACATGTTAGGCCACAAAGATAGCATCAACAAATTCAAGAGCATTGAAATCATCCCAAGTATCTTCTCAGACCATAGTGGAGTAAAGCTAACACTTAACAACACACAGAAAATTACTAAAAGACACAGAATTTGGAAACTAAACAACATACTGCTTAAAAGCTACTGGGTCAGAGGAACACTGAAGCAAGAAATTCAAATGTTCCTGGAAACAAATGAAAATGAAGACACAACCTATCAAAATATTTGGGACACAGCTAAAGCAGTATTAAGAGGGAAACTCATAGCCATACAATCACATATTAAATAACAAGAAAAAGCTCAAATAAATGACCTTAAAGCACAACTTAAGGCATTAGAGGAATAGGAACAAAGGAACCCTACAGTAACCAGGACAGAAATCACTAAAATTAGAGCAGGGATAAACAACATGGAAAATAAGAGAACTATACAAAAGATCAATGAAGCTAAGTGTTGGTTCTTTGAAAAAGTAAACAAGATTGACAAACCCCCAGCCAGACTCAGTAAAAAAAGAGGGAGAAAGCGGAGCTCCAGTACAGCCCACCCTACTAGGGAAAGAGAGAGGTAGACTGGGAGCCAAAGAAACTATCACACAAACAAAGAGACCCCTCACAGAATGGGAGAACATATTCATATGCCATACATCTGACAAAAGACTAAACACCAAAATATACAAAGAGCTCAGCAAATTTAGCACCAAAAAAAGTAAATGACACCTTTCAAAAATGGGCAGAGGATATGAAACAAAACATTCACTTCAGAGGAGATACAAAAGGCTAACAAACATATGAAAAATTACTCCAGGTCGCTGATTGTCAGAGAAATGCAAATTCAGACAACATTGAGATACCACCTCACTACTGTGAGAATAGCATACATCAAAAAGGACATGCTGGAGAGGCTGTGCGGACAGAGGAACCCTTCTTCACTGCTGGTGGGAATGTAAATTAGTCCAATCTCTGTGGAGAGCAGTCTGGAGAACACTCACAAGGCTAGACATGGACATTCCATATGACCCAGTAATTCCTCTCCTGGGGATATACCCCAAGGACTCTATAACACCCAACTAAAAAGATATGTGTACACCTATGTTCATAGCAGCACAATTCATGATAGCTAAAACCTGGAAGCAACCCAGGTTTTGAGTGGCTGAGAAAGCTGTGGTATATATACACAATGGAATACTATGCAGCTACTAAGAACAATGAACCTACCTTCTCTGACCAACTTGGATGGAGCTAGAAGGAGTTATGTTAAGTGAGCTAAGTCAGAAAGATACAGATGTGTATGGGATTATCCCACTCATCAACAGAAGTTGACCCCACCCGCAGGAGGGAAGCTTCAAGAGTAGTGAAGCAGGACTGCAGGTGTCTCTCTATCTCTCCCTCCCCTCTCAATTTCTCTCTGTCTCTATGCAATAATAAAATATTTTAAAAAGTAAAAAAAAGAGTAAGTTGAGAAGAATAACAGATCAGGAAACTCAAAGCAGGATCTGACCTAATTTGTAGTAGGCCACCAAAGTAAAAACCCTGGGTTGAGGGTGAAGGTGGCTATTCAGCTTCATGGGGTGGGGGAGGGGGGCAGAAAGAAGGGGATGGGGTGGGCACAGTCTTTTGGTGGTCCTAATGGTGCTTATGTACACTTCTATCAATTTGTAGTCATATCAATCACTATTTAATATGAGAAGGGGAAATTGATTGAATGTCTCAAACTTTTTAAAAGCACAGACTTAGTCTTTTTAATACATAGGCTGAGTCTTTGATGTGTTGACTCTCTTTAAAATCTTAGTCCATAGAGAACAAAAGCAACTGGTGGCATAGCTATATGCAAACAGTGTCAAAGGACATAAAATATGGTGAGGGTATGTACGACATAGCAAATCCTAACAAAGAGATTTTTCAAAGTTAACCCAATTGCCTAACAATGTGATTATTGCAATAACTATCTATTTTCTTCTTAAACCCTAAGACAACAGGAATCTCCTGCTTCATCTATAGAGCCTATGTTTCTCCCAATCCTGGAACCTCTGGGGTGGGGTTAACATCCCTGCATGCTTCTCTCAAGTCAGGCCAAATGATATTGCATCCTCCAATTCCAACCTAATCAATGCAACGAGTATCATTTCAGCATGCTTCACCTCAGGCTGTGTGCTGACACGTCAGGCATGGATTGTCTACCCTTCACCCTCATCACTTGGGTGAGACCTTTCCTTTCATGGTGTTCTCTAATTCCATTTCAGGAGGTTCACTTCCTAACAAAGTCCCAAAACCTATATCTATAGGCCAGGTCTCATAAAATAGAGCATATGTTCACATGTATCCATCAATTAGGGAAAATATATACCTGAAAGCAAAAAATACACAATAGTTTGCAGTGATTCAGTATAAAGTTCATAATGCAATAGTGTCCACTTAGACTTAGATACCCTCCTCACCTGCTTTCTATTACAGTTCTCTCACTCACTCCACAGCTAACCTTATCAAAGCAAGGACTGCAATTTCTGAATAAGGGCAAGAGACTGGCATACTTCAATGATGACTCTTTAGTCACTATCAGGCCATTCCACCAGCTGGGCCTTAATCAGGGAGTCCTGAGATTCTCAAACAGACTTGATGGGCCTAGAACTCAAACAAATCCCTCTCTCCATTGTTACTGGTCATTTCTAACAGGAACAACAAAATAGACCCCTTTGTGGGCCCCCATAGGACCTTGCCCTCAACCTGGATCAACAGTGGTAGAGAATGTTCTATCCTCTTAATGGGAAGATGGACAACATACTCTATGGTACACCTGAGGAAGATGAGTCAATACTGCGGCAGCTTGGAATGTTCCTACTCATGACCACAGAATGTGAGCTCAGATTTAGAGGGATGTAGAGGTCACACAGGCTCCTAAGCTAATTATAGGCCCCAGATCACATCAAATCAATGGGGTTTACAGTAATATTTATACCCCTTTCCCATATTTGGGAGCTGCTCTCTTCCCTGATTCAGCTTTTTGGTTCTTTTCCCAGCGATGACATCATCTCCCCAGACAATAATTAGGATCCACCTGCATATCAGATTTCAGGCTCAGGCAAAAAAAAAAAAACAACTAGTATAGCTACATGCCCTTTGAAACATAACTAAAATATGCCCATTAGCTATCTACAAAACGGAGGACCCCCCAACACTTCATCTGCACTATTCCAGCCTTTAGGTCCATGATTGTTCAACAATTTGTCTTGCTTTGTATATTAACTCTCTTTTCAGCCACCAGGTTCCACATGCTAGCAGGATGCGGCCAGACTTCCCTAGACAGACAACCCCACCAATGTGACTTGGAGCTCTGCTTCCTCAAGCCCTTCCCCACTAGGGAAAGAGAGAGACAGGCTGGGAGTATGGATTGACCTGTCAACGCCCATGTTCAGCAGGGAAGCAATTACAGAAGCCAGACCTTTCACCTTCTGCATCCCATAATGATCTTGGATCCATACTCCCAGAGGATTAAAGAATAGCAAAGCTATCAGTGGAGACAATGGTATACGGAGGTCTGGTGGTGGGAATTGTGCGAAGCTGTACCCCTCTTATCCTATGGTTTTGTCAATGTTTCCTTTTTATAAAATTTTTTTAATGAGGCTTTTTAGAAAAGCATGTTTGCTGACTGAGCAAGTATATGAGTCTAGTAGTTATAAGGACTGGGTAGAGAAAAAGTAATAATATCCAAGGAAAAGTACTTTTCACTTAAAGAATTTAGAGAAGGGCACACAGTATCATATGTATTTAAAGAAGGTAATGATACAAGTGTGGTAATAAAAGCAAAAGTTAGTATTTGAGGATTACTTCTCTTTACATAACCATTCCAGATTGTTTTTTTTCCTTATGTTGGAATCAGTTGTGAACCAACAAAAGAGGACAAGATGTTCTAATCAGGTTGCAACAGAAATAAAGAAATGTGACCTACCATCCCATGTTAGGTCAAGATGAATTGGTTCCTACTCCAGCTTGATTGTGGACGGGTAACTTTGATAATTCTTTTAGAGCAATTTTTCTCAAAATTCTGAAAATTTTTTCTCAAAAATCTGAAAACTCAGATAGCCAGTGACTTTTATCCACTAAGTTATCTTGACTGTCCCTATTTACCTTTTATTCCTGGAACATTATTTTATTCATTTATTGTAAGTAGCACCTGTAACTGTACATATATTTAGAACAAAGTACTTTTAGGACTTCCCTGAAAAGAAGAAAATTTTATAAAATTGTGAGCTAAATGCAGCTTTAAGTATAAAGTAAAGACTAGACAATTGTTAAAGATCCGATGAGCAGGGTTTTGTGCTCGGTTGATTGGTTGGTTAGCTGTCTTTTTTTTATTTATTTATTTATTTTCTTTCTTTTTAATTTTCATTTATAAAATGGAAACACTGAGAAGACTATAGAATGAGATGGATGTAGTTCTACACAGTTCCCACCACCAGAGCTCCATATCCCATCTCCTCCCCTAATAGCTTTCCTATTCTTTAACTATCTGGGAGCATGGACCCAGGGTCATTATGGGGTCCAGAAGGTGGAAGGTCTGATTCTGTAATTGCTTCCCCACTGAACATGGATGTTGACAGATCCTTCCGTGTTTTGTTTTGTTTTGTTTTTTACCAGAACACTGCTCAGCTCTGATTTATGTCAGTGTGATGGATTGAACCTGGTACCTTGGAGCCTCAGGCATGAGAGTCTCTTTACATAAACATTATGCTATCTACCCCAGCCAGGTTTGTCAGTCAAAGTTCAGGGCACCACTATGCTAGGCTAGCTTCACGGGCGGGAGACAGATGACCAGGGACTCATGGCTGAGTGGAGAGCAATATTTCTTTATTGATGTGGAACACAGCACAATCTAAGCTATCTCTAATCACAATCTTGTTCTTCTCTATCTTTCCTCTCTCTCTTCTGCTGGAAGAGTCAGGAACAAAGGAAGTACGTAGGATAGGGGCGGGGAGAAGGAAGAAGCACGAACTAGCAAGGACTAAACCAAAATCTCCCAGAGGCAGGGGGAGCAAGACCAAACCAATGTAACAGAATGACCATGTAAATAGACCACAAGGTCAAGCAATGTAACAGAAGGGATCCCAGAAGCAGAACTAGAAGCATACCAACACCAGCTGACTATCTTTTTATACCCTGTTTGTTTGTTTCCTTTTTAAATATTCTTATTGGTAACTTAATACTGATTTGCAAAATTATAATATAATACGGGTTTAATTCCACAGTGTTCCTACCACCAGATCTCTGTGTCCCCAGTATCCTCCAGCAGAAATTACAATAGTTCTTGGCAGGTTACAGCTATGGATTGACTTATCTATCTATCTATCTATCTCTTTGCCCATTTTATTCACTTTTTTTCTTAGTAATTTAATAGCGACTTACAAAATTATGAAACATAATAATAATTTGTTCCCACCACCAGAGTTCTCTGTTGTCGTTAAGGTTCGGGGGTGCCAGCAGGCCGGGCTAACTTCGCGGCGGTGAACAGAGACTCGAGGACACACGGCTGAGCTGAGAAGCTGCAGTTTAATCTTTATTCACGAGTGGGCAAATCACCACACCATGTGCTTCCCCATCATTCTCCTCCAGTGGCTGCTGCTGGGACTCTGGCCTTCCTTAGCATAGGGGGCGGGGAGAAAGAGGGGGCGAAACTAGCAGGGGCCAAACCAAATCTCTCAGAGGTAGGGGGAAGGGGACCAAACCAACACGAAGAATACCAACACTCTGTTACTATTACTCCATTGGAAACTGCAGTAATTCTCCAAAGATTAAAGATATGGGTTGACTATTATTTATCTATAACTATCAATATTTATATATGTATTTGCCCAATTCTCTATGGTTCTGCCTTCTTGTCCTTCCTAAGGCATACCTATATCTCTTTCTTTTTTCCTCTTCACTCTCCAGATTTTGATAGAATTAGAGTTCAGGGTCCTCTGGTCATTTTTCCCTTGCTACCCCTTTGGGAGTATGAACCAAAATTATTTATGGGTTGCAGAAGATGGGAGGTCTGGCTACTTTAGTTGCTTCTCCACTGGACATGAACATTGACAGGTTGATCCATACCCCCAGTCTGGTTTATCTTTCCCTAGTGGGGTAGGGCTTGGGACCAGTGATATTCCAGGACACATTTGTGAGGTCGTCTCCCTGGGAAGTCAGGACGGAATCATAGAAGTATTTACAAATGGATGTCTGAAAAGCAGTGGGAGATAAAGCAGTGCAAAGCAATTTAAACAATAAACAGGTACTAAAAACTAAGAATAGAGCAGATAAGAATAGGGATTTTTGGGTGGAGAAAATCTAAGAGGTCTATTTTAAGTATGTTCCTAGGGGCCCATGAGTTTAGTACTTTTTGTTTGAGTTTAATAGCTAATCTGCAGGTAGACTAATTAATAAAGTCATGGGCTCCTTGGAATATGTATATCTAAAATAGACTCCTTAGCTTTTTCTAAATTGGAAACCCCAAATTTCATCTGCTATATTCTTACCTTTAGGTTCTTGATTATTAAACAATTTGTTCTGCTTTATATCTTAGTGCTTTCAAGTCACCAAGTGGCAGATGCTACCATGATGCCAACCTGACTTCCTGGCGTAGACAACCTCACCAATGTGTCCTGAAACCCCACCTCTCCAGAGCCCTGCCCCACTAGGGAAAGATAGAAACAAGCTGGGGATATGGATTGACTTACCAATGCCCATGTCCAGCAGAGAAGCAACTACAGAAGCCAGGCCTCCCACCTTCTGCTGCACCCTGTGATGATCCTGGGTCCATATTCCCGGGGGGGGGCAATCCAGGGGAGATGAGGATGGGAAGGGAGCGAAGATGATGTGAGAATACTGGTGCAGGATGGTGGAAAAGGACTGGAGTTAAGGGTGAGAATGATTCGCATACACCTATCACAGGGAGATAACTGTGTTGTAAATTATTAACTCCCTAATAAAATGATTTGCAAAAAAAAAAAAAAGAAAAGCTTCCAATGTAGGGGATGAGATGCATAACTATAGTGGTGGGAATTATGTGGAATTGGACCCCTCTTATCCAACAGCCTTGTTGACCGTTATTTAAAAAAAAAAACACTGACGTAAATAGCTAACTAATGAAATTAATTAATTAATATTGTCTGGGAAGTTTATATAAGAGTTGAGAATAGGGCTAGAAAGCTGTATTAGGGCAGAAAGTAACTCCCAAACTTGAGGAAAGTATATAAATACAAGTAAGAATTTATCCAGTCAGTCTAGCCCAGAATATATATATATATATAGCGCAGGAGCCTGTATAACTTATGAATCCCTGTCAGTACAAGCTCACAGTCCATGGTCACAACTGGGAATATTCTAGGCTGCACTCAGTTCAGCCTAGAATGTTTTTTATACCCTCCTAACTCTTATGATGCATACCTGATGAAATAAAGTAGTAAGTTCACTCAGAAAGCCATGTAATTGGCCACAGAATGGTGACTATGTATTACTTCCTGTTAACTATTCTTATTGTTTTTGTTACCTATTCTTTCAGCAGCAGTGGCGAAGTTGATGACAGTTTCCTGAAATACTATCTTCATCTGACTTTTTGAAAACCACTCTCCTAGATTTCTGCCTACTCTCCTAGATTTCTGCCTACTTTTCTGATCACTCTTTCTTAGTCCCCCTTGTTAAATACTCTTGATTTCCTCACCATTTACACATTGGCCTACCCACAGAACTTAATCCATGGATGTCTTCTCTGTTCTACTTGCAGTCACTCCCAGTATGACCTCATCCAGGATTATGCCTTTATATGTCATCTGTCTTAATTGTGACTCCCAGATCCATACATGGTGCCCACCCCTCAGTCCTAAAAATCTGGTTAATGTATCTAGGTGCTTTCTAAGCATCTCCAATTATCTATCCACTATGGGAAAATGGACTGAGTATGCTCTCCCATATTCTTTTCAATAAGTACAATAAAAGCATTTGGACAGTATATACAAAATGCAGATGCTAACACTAAAGAGTGGATAGAAAGAAAAACATTTAGGTACATGAACAACAAGATGAGAAAATTTCTGATCTATATCAAGCAACCTCAGAACTGCAACAGGTGCAGACAAAAATTCTCAACTGAGTTTGGCTTCGTATGTTAACCCTCTTTTCAGTCACCAGGTTCCAGATGTCATCAGGATGCCGGCCAGGCTTCCCTAGACTGAAGACCCCAACAATGTGTCCTGGAGCTCAGCTTCCCCAGAGACCCACCCTACTAGGGAAAGAGAGAGGCAGACTGGGAGTATGGACCAACCAGTCAACGCCCATGTTCAGCTGGGAAGCAATTACAGAAGCCAGACCTTCTACCTTCTGCAACCCACAATGACCCTGGGTCCATGCTCCCAGAGGGATAGAGAATGGGAAAGCTATCAGGGGAGGGGGTGGGAAATGGAGATTGGGTGGTGGGAATTGTGTGGAGTTGTACCCCTCCCACCCTATGGTCTTGTTAATTAATCCTTTCTTAAATAAAAAAATAAAAAATAAAAAATTCTCAACTGAAAGCCTACTCTTTCTGAGGAAATGGTTCACCTAGAAAGACAACATATATTTTACATATTGGCTACTATACTCTAGTCAAAAAATTGTAAGGCCACCCATTTTCACCTATTCTAGTAGATTATGTTCCTAGACCTTTTACACTTCAAATATATAATAATACACTCTAACACCTGACTGGAATGTAGAGGGAGAAGACCAAAGTAAAGAACCTAGTATTTACTTTTATTTGATGGGGAGAGCGGATGAATGGTTAATGATAAATACAGTTGCTGATACATGTGTAAAAATTCTCAGTTTTTTGCAAACACTCTCATCCCCAGCCTAGATCCTCCTTCACCATTATGCACCAGGACCTGAAATGGCCCCACATACTCCAGACTCCTTGACTCTGGTGCAATACACCAAACCCAGTCCAAGTTCTGCTTTGTGTTTTCTAATTCTATTTTATTTGTCAGCTTCTGTCCATGAGTGAGATTATCCCATATTCATCCTTCCATTTCTGGCTTCTTTCACTTAACATGCTACCTTCAGGCTCCATACATGATGTGGATGAAGATGAATTCATCATTCCTAATGGCTGAGTAGTATTCCATTGTGTATATGTACTGCAATTTCCTTATCCACTCATCTGTTGTTTGACACCTAGGTTGCTTGCAAATTTGGGCTATTACAAACTGTGCTGCTATGAACATAGGTATACATAAATCTTTTTGGATGAGTGTATTTTATTTCATAGGATGTATCCCGAGGAGGGGGAATTGCTGGGTCATAGAGTAGGTCCACTTCCAGACTGATCTCCACACAGGTTGGACCAATTTACATTCCCACCAGCAGTACAGGAGGGGTCCTTTGTCCCCACAACCCCTTTAGCATTTGTTGTTGCTGTCATTTCTGATGTATGACATTCTAACAGGAGAGAGGTGGTATCTCATTGTTGTCTTTATTTGGATTTCTCTGACAACCAATGACTGGGAGCATTTTTTCATGCCATTGGCCTTCTGGATCTCTTTATAGTTCATATTCTGTTCATATCCTCTCCCCATTTTTTGGATCGGGAAATTCTTTTTTTTAATTTTTTAATATTTATTTATTCATTTTCCCTGTTTTTGCCCTTGTTATTTTATTGTTGTTGTTATTGATGTTTTCGTTGCTGGATAGGACACAGAGAAATGGAGAGAGGAGGGGGAGACAGAGAGAGGGAGAAAAAGACAGACACCTGCAGACCTGCTTTACTGCCTGTGAATTGACTCCCCTGCAGGTGAAGAGACAGGGGGCTTGAACTGGGGTCCTTACTCCGGTCCTTGTGCTTTGCGCCACCTGCGCTTAACCGCTGCACTACCACCCGACTCCCTGTAATTCATTTTTTTGTTACTGAGTTTGGTGAGCTCTTTATATATTTTGGTTATTAGCCTGTTGTTTGATGTATGACATATAAAGATATTCCATTATGTAAAGATTCTCTTTTTGGGTGGTGGTTTCTTCTGCTGTGCAGAAGCATTTCAATTTATTGTAGTCCCATTTTTGTTTTAAATTTGTTTTCCTTTCAACTGGATTCACATAATTGAAGATGCCTATAAAACTCAGATGGAACAGGAACATCATTATAAGCTCTCTGTAGACCTCCCAGGACCTTGCCATCACCATAAAGCAGTGATGATAGGGTCTGCCCCAGTCTCCAAAGGGAGGCTGCAGTATCCTGCCCTGCCACTCCAGGAAGACTAGTCCTGAAATGAATGCAGCCTGCAATGTTCCCAGCTGTGACCATGAGCTGTGAGCTATGAGCTCAGACCAATAGGGACTCAGAGGTTACACAGGCATATATATATATATATCCTGGGTCGGGTGGATATAGGTAAATAATAGTTAATTTTATTCATAGATTTTTTTTCAAGAATGGGAGCTACTCTCTGTTCTAACTTTCTAGCCCTTTTCTCTACTTTGACATCATTTGCTCAGATGATGTTTTTGTCCAGCTTCATATTAGCTATCAAACTCAAGCAAAAACTGTGATAGTCATGGGACCCTAGGAACATGCCTAAAATGGGCTTACTAGATTCCTTCTACCTTAAGATTCCTGCTCTGTTCCTATTTTTTGTTTCCTGTTCATTAACCATTTTGTCCCATTTTATATCTTGTGGCCTTTCAACCATCAAGTTGCAGATGGTACCATGATTCTATCTTGACTTCCCTGGGCAGACAACCCCACCAATATGTCCTGGAACCTTGTCTCCAGAGCTCTACCCCACTAGGGAAAGATAGAAACAGGCTGGGGGTGTGTATCAAACTGCCAATGCCCATGTCCAGTAGAGAAGCAATTACAGAAGCCAGAACTCCTACCTACTACACCCAAAAGATTTTGATCCATTCTCCCAGTGGGGGAGAAGTGATAGGAGGAAGAGGATAAGAGGGCTCTGAACTCCAACTACATTAGGACCAGAAGAGAAAAGAGGAAAAAGAGAGGGACATTTGGATATAGTAATAGGGTTGTGTGTAGCTTGGAAAGGAAGAGAATATGCAACCCTAAAAATAAATAATAACAATAATAATAATGGGACAATTATATACAAATATAGACAGATAGTTATAGAAATAATAGTTAACCCATGTCTGTAACCTTATGAAAACTGCTGTAGCTTACAATAGAGGGATTGGAGATTCAGAAATCTGGTGGTGGGGACGGTATGGAATTATACCCATCTTGTCAATATTTCCATTTTATAAATAAAAATTTCAAAAAAAGAAAGAGTAGAAGGTGGGGGAGAAAGAAAACCCTAAAGAATCCACCAGGAAGCTCCTGGAAATTATCAAGCAATATAGTAAGGTGTCAGGATAGAAAATTAACATACAAAAGTCAGTGGCATTCCTCTATGCAAACACTAAGAAGAAGATATCTATAAATCAATCCTATTCACTATATATTTGAGAAAATAGAACAAATGCTACAAAAGTTTATCTCAACCCAGAAAACACCTAGGATCACCTAGGATCAAACATTTTTGAGAAATAAGAACAGAACTGGAGTCATCACACTCCCAGATCTCAAACTTTATTATAGGGCCATTGTAACCAAAACTCCATGTTTTGAGAGCAAAACTAGACACACTGACCAGTGGAATAAACTTGACAGCCCAGAAATAACCTCCCACGCCTATGAACGTCTCTTTTTTGACAAGGGAACCCAATCTATTAAATGTAGAAAGGAGAGTCCTTTCAACTAATGGTGTTGGGAAAACTGGGTTGAAAAACGCAGAAGAATGAATCTGAATCATTGCATTTCGTCACAGGCAAAAGTAAACTCCAAATGAATCAAGGACTTAAGTGTTAAATCAGAAACTATCAAACACTGTAAAATATTAGCAGAACTCTTTTCCATTTAAATTATATAGGCATCATCAATGTTACAAATTCAAATGCAAGGAAGACTAAAACAAAAATAGACAATGGGACTACATCAAATTGAAATGCTTCTGCACAGCAAAAGAAACCAACACCCAAATAAAGAGAATATTTACATAATGGAATATCTTTATATGCCATACTTCAAATAATAGGCTAAAAATCAAAATATATAAAGAACTCACCAAACTCAGCAACAACAACCAAAAAAAAAGTGAATGAATTACCCCACCAAACAGCCAATGACATATGAAAAAAAAACCTCCAAGTCATTGATTGTCAGAGAAGTGCAAATAAAGTCAACAATGGGGGGCCAGGTGGTGGAACACTTGGTTGAGCATGCATGTTACAGTGCATAAGGACCTGGGTTCAAGCCCCTGGTCCCCACCTGCAGGGGGAAAGCTTCGCGAGTGGTGAAGCAAGGCTGCAGGTGTCTGTCTCACTCCCTCTCTATCTTCCCCTCTCCTCTCAATTTCTGGCTGTCTCTAGCCAATAAATAAATAAAGAAAATTTAAAAACAATTAAAAAATGAAATAGGTAAGGATCCCAGTTAGAGCCACCAGCTCCCCACCTGCAGGGGAGTCACTACACAGGCGATGAAGCAGGTCTTCAGGTGTCTTTCTCTCGCCCTTTCTGTCTTCCCTTCCTCTCTCCATTTTTCTCTGTCCTATCTAACAATGATGACATCAATAACTACAACAACAATTAAAAAAACAAGGGCAAAAAAAGAGAAAATAAATATTAAAAAATAAAAAAAAACTTAAAAAAATAAAATAGATCTTTAAAAAAAAGACAACAATAGACAGCACTTCACCCCTGTCAGAATGTCATACATCAGAAATGATAGCAAGAACCAATGCTGGAGAAATTGTGGGGACAAAGGAAACCTCCTGCACTACTGGTAGGTATGTAAGTTGCTCCAACCCTTGTGGAAAGCAGTCTAGAGAACTCTCAGAAGGCTAGAAATGGACCTTCCTTATGACACAGCAATTTCTCTCCTGGGGATATATCCTAAGGAACCAAAAACACCCAATCAAAAAGACCTGTGTATACCTATGTTCCTAGCAGCACAATTTGTGATAGCCAAAATCTGAAAGCAACCCAGGTGTTCAACAATAGTTGAGTGGCTAAGAAAGTTGTGCTATATATACACAATGGAATAATACTCAGCTATTAAAAATGTTGGATTTGCCTTCTTCATTTCATTTTGAATGGAACTTGAAGGTATCATATAAGTGAGATAAACTATAAAGAGAAGGATGAATATGGGGTGATCTCACTCAAAGATAGAAGTTGAGAAATAAGAACAGAAGGGGAAACAAAAAGCAGAATTTGGACTGGGTTCGGTGTATTGCACTAAAGTAAAGGAATCTAAGGGGATAGGAGGAGCTTTCTTTTCCTGGTGCGTGATGGTGAAGGAGGACCTAGGCAGGGGGTTAGAATATTTTTCAGAAAACTGAGAAAATTCATACATATGTCAATAACTATATTTACTGTTTACTACAAGTCATTGATTTACCCCAATTAAAAGATTCTCATTTCTCCATTTAATATTTTGGGACCCCTTGTCAAAAAATAAATGTCCATAGGTGGTAGTTTATTTCTGGGCTTCCAATTCTATCCCACTTGTCAATGTGCCAAGAGGTAAGCTTTGCCAGGAATTTTTATATATTTTATTAGTGATTGAAGATTTTTTTTAATATTTATTTATTTTCCCTTTTGTTGCCCTTGTTTTTTATTGTTGTTGTAGTTATTATTGTTGTTGCTATTGATATTGTTGTTGTTGGTTAGAACAGAGAGAAATGGAGAGAGGAGGGGAAGACAGAGGGGGAGAGAAAGAGACACCTGCAGATCTGTTTCACCGCCTGTGAAGCGACTCCCCTGCAGGTGGGAAGCTGGGGGCTCGAACCGGGATCCTAACACCAGTCCCTATGCTTTGTGCCATGTGTACTTAACCCACTGCACTACCGCCCAACTCCCCAATTGAAGTTTTTTTTACAAAATTATCAGATTTCAGAAGTATGTATACATTCACACATGATATATGTAAGTCATCATACAGCCCACAAAAGTTCTATCACCCCTCCAGCTTCCACCTCTTGCCCATAACTATCTTACTTTTTTCTTTTCCCCTCCCCGCACCTGATAGCTTTCCTATTCTTTATCCTTCTGGGAGTAAGGAGCCAGGGTCATTATGGGGTGCAGAAGGTGGAAAGTCTTAACTTTGGTCCTTTTCCACCATCCTGCACCAGGATTCTCACGCCATCTTTGCTCCTGTCCCATCCTCGTCTCCTCTGGAGTCTTTTTTTTTTTTTTCCTCTGGGAATATGGACCCAGGATCATTACAGGAAGCCGCAGAAGGTGGGAGGTCTGGCTTCTGTAATTGCTTCCCCGCTGAACATGGGTGTTGACAGGTCGATCCATACTCCCAACCTGTCTCTCTCTTCCCTAGTGTGGCAGGGCTCTGGGGAAGCAGGGCTCCAGGACACAATGGAGGAGCCTCTACCCAGGGAAGTCCAGTTGGCATCATAGTAGCATCTGGAACCTGGTGGCTGAGTAATGAGGCTGAAGGGTTGACGTTCCACACCTGATGTCTCTGGACACAGTCTGAAGTAAAGCATGCTGAGGTGGTTTTCATTCACTGATTATGTTGGGTTCGGCAGATGCAGTTATCAATTTCTATGAATTAGGAGACACATACAGAGTTCTGGTGGTGGGAATTGTACCCCTCTTATCCTATGGGCTTGTCAGTGTTTCCATTTTATAAATTTTAAAAAATAATAAAATTAAAAAGAAATAAAATAAATTCATTTCTCAGTGCCTTGGACAAAACTAGTTAAATGATCCTGGCTAATTACAAGAATGTCTAGAAAGAAAAAATTATGAGTATGCATCAAAAGGAGGGTAAAAATATATTGTTGAGCTCCAGTGATGAATACTTCACATATGGAGTCACAAACCCTAAATACAAACCTAGTTTTCTCCTTGCTACCTGAAATAATGGCTTAAGCCCTGAGCTTTGATTTAAAATACAGATAATAATCCCTATCTAAATGGATACTTATTTATTTTAGACAAGTTTATGTTTGCACAATCCTTAGCACAATTCCTGGCAATTATTCTATATGATGCCTAAGTACACAGAGTGCAAACAGACACTGTGATACACTACACTATCATGACCAGCAAAAACTGCTGTAGATTAACTCAGGAGCATTGTGGCAGTTCTTTTGTAACATACACATTATGATGATTATCAGTCATTTACCCATCTTTAACAGACAGGGAAAATATTGACACTGTGATAGACCACACAACTAATTAGAATGAAGACCATGGTAATAGCAATATGTTGACAAGGAGAAAATTAATGTGATAGAGACAATTTCATTTTTCTAAAATGTCATACATTTTGTAGAAAAGTAATCATTTACTATAGTCAGGAGCTACTCCAAAATCACATTCTAAAATAGAAAATTGAACAGGAAACACATAGCAAGAGCAAGTAAATGACCCTGAAGGGGCTCTCAAAAGAGCTGCTTATAACATAATTTCATGTGGTTTCTGCATATGCTATTACAACATCTTCTATGTAATTTTATCTAATCTTTTTCTGCCATCGATGAGGATTTTGAATAAATAAAATTTCATAATTTTTGTGTCTGTGATAGTGCTTTGGTTCTTCTAAGGAACTAACTATATTACAAATAGAGATCTTTCTGTAAAATGACTCACAAGTTAAGCATATGTTTGTATCCGTGGTACAAAATCCTCAGGGTGTATGCAGTTTGTTTTTTACAGTTTTAGGCAATAATTCTGTTATAATTTTAAGCTTATCATCAATTAAAATATAATCTATCTTCAACTAATATATCTGTATTGGATGAAAGGTTTTCATATTTGTATATTTTGTCAT
Organism: Erinaceus europaeus; assembly: GCF_950295315.1. Lineage (NCBI taxonomy): Eukaryota > Metazoa > Chordata > Mammalia > Eulipotyphla > Erinaceidae > Erinaceus > Erinaceus europaeus. The sequence goes on along the minus strand of NC_080185.1, from coordinate 58,072,447 downwards.
TTTGTGATCAAATGTTCTTTCAGAGTTACAAAATTAATCAGTATTCACTAAAACTGATGGAATAAAATAATGCAATGAGCTCATTTAAATGTACATAAACTCAAATACATACCCAATCTTTCCTTCCTCACCTCTAGAGAAAACCTAACTGTATATCATCCACATGTCTCAATATTCAGTACGTGTATGTATGCATATACGTTTCACTTAATGATATACCACAATTATCCCCTTCAGGTATTAATAGAGATCAGGAAACATTCTTTTTGTAATAGCTGATGAAAATATCCTGTTATGAATGTGCAATTGTATTCAAGCTTCCACACATTGGTAGTCAATTAGTGTCCCATATTTTGACATTAGAGATAATGCTTCAATAAGTATTTTTATACTGAACTACTCTATACTATTAAAACTTACGGTGCTGGTAATGGAAAAAAGATAAAAGGGGGGGAAAGAGTGTTACATTTCCCTTAGTGCCAAATTTGAAATGTAAAATGATCTGTGATCAGATAGTGAATAAATGTGTGTAGATGGTATCTCGAAAAAGGAACTAGGGATGAGATCACAGGACAATTACATTTTATTTTTACATATTTCCCCTACTATCTGCTTATCTAAAACATAGAATGCCTTTGTAGTCAGAAAAAAAATAAATTAAAACTGGGCAGACATGCATAAATCATTTTCTGCAACTGATTAGCAAAATAATGTCATGGATGATATGAACATAGAGGGATGTTTAAATAGGATGCTGTACTTTTCAAAAATTGCTTTCACATGACTTAAATACAAGAGGCCCCAGGTTTGATCCCCTGCTAGAACTGAGTGGTGGTTTGATTAGAAAAAAAACTTTTTTTTTCAAATAGTTTATTAAAATGTTTGAATAGGGGTTGGGCTCTGGTGAAACTGGCTGAGTGCAAACACTACAATATATAAGGATCTGGGTTCAAGCCCCCAGTTATGAACTCCAGGAGGAAGCTCTTAAGAGCGGTGAAGCAATGCTGCAGGTGTCTTTATTTCTCCTTTTCTAACTCTCCCTAGCAAGTCAGTGCTCTCTGTCTCTATCCTAAAGAGAAAGAGAAAAAAAGGCAGAGAGGAAAAGACTTTGGGGACTGGGCAGTGGTTTGCCTGGTAGAATGCACACATTACAGTGCCAGGAACCTGGCTACAAGCCCATAGTCTCCACATGAAGAATGTAGCATCATGAAAGGCGTTGAAGTGCTGCAGGTGTCTCTCTTTCTTTCTCACTCTTTATCTCCTCTTTCCCTCTCAATTTCGCTCTGGATTTATTCAACTAATTAATTAATTAATTAAAATTTTAAATAATTAAAGGCCACCTGGGAGCTGTGGATTCATTGTGCAGTAACAACCCTGGTGACAATAAATAATAAATCAAAATTTTATTAGTAGTGTATTAGTTTCCTAAGTCTGCCATTAACAAAACACTATAAATTAAGTGACTCAGAACAAGAGAAATTTAGTCATTCATAGTTACAAAGACGAAAAGTCCAAGATCAAGGTGTGAGAAGTTCTATGGTCTCTTTGAAGTCTCTAGAGGGAGTGAGGGTTGCTTTCTTGTCTCTTGTGGTGTCTGGTGGCTACTGGTGGCAGTCAATGTTTCTTGACTTATTGAGGCATCACTATACTCTCTGCTTCAGACTTCGCATGGCCTTCTATCCTTTACATCCCTGTCTTCCCATGGAAACTTTGTCTCTTTCTCTCTGATTCTTTGTGTCTTCTTTTCTCTTCACTTATTATAAAGACACAGGTCATATTGGATTAGAAACTCTCATCTTCACATATGTGTAAATATCAAATTTTCACATAATGTCACAGTTACAGATGAAAGAGGTTAGAGTGTCAACATAACTTTTAGGAGCTTATAATTCAAACAACATATAACAAATAGAATAAAAGTTTGGAAATTTACCAAATTTAATATTAATAGAGACGGTTTCTGTGTAAGCAACATCACTGCTATCATTAATACTTTATAGATTTCAGCAACTATAAAATAGTCTGGTGACTATTTACAAAATCAGAAAAACACAAAACTAAAACTGAGCTATCCTGGGGGTGTGGGGTGCACACCCAGTTGAGTGCAGATGTTACAATATGCAAAGACTTGGGTTCAAGCCCCAGGTCCCTACTTGCAGGGGGAAAACTTTGCGAGTAGTAAAGCAGTGTTGCAAGTGTCTCTCTGTCTCTCTCCCTCTCTATCACCGTCCTTCTCTCTCAATTTCTGGCTGTCTCTATCCAATAAATAAATAAAGATAATAACAAAACTCTTTAAATGACCTATCCTGTCTTGTGTGAAACGTGCACACACACCCCCACACACACACTTTTGATGAAAATGAAATTTTCTGTGAAGCCAGTGAGTAGTTCACATATGTACTTGATAGCAAGAGTTGCTAGATGGCTTGTTTTTTTTTTCTCTCTCTCTCTCTTTTCATCTGTCTCGGGTCATAGTGTTATTATAACCATAGAAGAAGTACCTTGCTTAATTTTTTATGTAGGTATTTAACATTGTGTTACAGAATTATCGGGTTTCAGGAGTATTACCACACTTACACTTAATGGTTCAAGTTACCACACACACACACACACACACACACACACACACACACCACAGTTCTGTGCTACTCTCAATCTACCCCACCAAGGTAACCATCTTAATCTTCGTATTTTACAAGAGAGAGTTAAAATTCTACAGATCATCAGTGATAAAATACTCACCTGTAACAAGATATTTCTGAGCTAATAAAATTATGACAAAAATTTTTAAAAGATAAATAAGCGGAAAGTGATATACATAATTGTGTTACACGTCATAGCTTCTCACATGTGATTGCATACAGACACATCATTGCCTTTAGTGAAGAAAGAATTTTACTATGACTGAGAATTTCAGCTAATATCTTTTTTCCTAGTTTCCTAACTGCTCTGTTTCCTTGTCATCTAGCTCCACAAATGATGGGCTTAGAACAGCAACTACAAATCAATATTCATACACTTTTTAAGGAAAGGGAAGAAAGAGTGAAGAGAGTGTATTTATTTTTTTAGTGGTTAATACACACACAGAGATGCTAATAAAGTCTGATAAAAATGATAAAGGTTGGGGGCTGGGTAGTGGCACACTGCACACTAGGCTGAGCATACACATTTTCATGTGCAAGGGCCCAGGGAGAGTTCACAGGTGCTGAAGCAATGCTACAGGCACTTATCTCTCTATCTCCTCTTTGCATCTCAGTTTCTCTCTGTCCCTTCCCAATAAAAAATAAAATATTAAATACTACTATTTCTTTAAAAAAGGAAAATGGTCAATGTTGAAATATATTAAGTGATATCAAATTATGTGAAAGACAAGGATTCAAGAGTAGCATGTCAATTACTTTTATGGAAATCAGCAACAAAAGCCAAGATCCCATTGTGCTGCATACCAATTTCCTCATTTTTTATGCATGGTAGAAAAACTTTCCCTGAATTCAGGAAGACTATATTGTAGATGTAACTTATCAATAGTTGGGCTTTTTGCAGAGCTAGAATCCTGTACATGCTGACTTTTTATTCTTTTCTTTTTCTTTTTTTGACATTTCAGGTACATAAAGTTTATTACTTAATAAAAATTACTAATAAAATATAATATGCAAGAGGTGAAAAGAAAATGAAATATGAAATAGAACAGTCATTTAATCAGTGATTCATAAAACATTAGCCATTTTATTAGTGATTTAATAGTGATTGACAAGATTGTAGAGTAAGAGGGATACGATTCCATACTATTGCCACCACCAGAGTTCTATATCCCATCCCCTCCATTGGAAGGTTCTTTATTCTTTTTTTTTAAATATATTTATTGGATAGAGACAGCCAGAAATTGAGAGGGAAGAGGGTGGCAGAGATGGTAGAGAGACAGAGTGACACCTGCAACACTGCTTCACCACTTGCAAAGCTTTCCCCCTGCAGGCAGGGACTGGGGGCTCGAACCCAGGTCCTTGCACATTGCAACATGTGCGCTCAACCAGGTTTGCCACCACCCAGCCCTGGTTCCTTACTCTTTATCCCTCTGGGAACATGGACCAAAATGCTTTATAGGGTGCAGAAGGGGGAATATCTGACTTCTGTAATTGCTTCCGCACTGAACATGAGCGTTAGCATGTTGATCCACAACCTGTCTCTATCTTTCCCAAGTTTGGTAGGGCTCTGTAGAGGTGGGTTTCCGGGACACATTGGTGAGGTCCTCCAATCAGGGAAGTCAGGTTAGCGCCATGGTAGTATCTGCAACTTGGTGGCTGAAAAGCATGAAGATATGAAGCAGAGGACAGAATACCTGACCAATCAGGGCCTCGGTCTCACCTGTGCCACCAAATTCCAGATGATACCACTATGCCAACTGGACTTCCCTGGACAGATGGCCCCATCAAGATGTGTCCTGGAGCTCTGCTTCCACAGAGCCTTGCCCCACTAGGGAAAGAGAGAGACAGACTGGGAGTATGCCCATGTTCATCAGGGAAGCAATTACAGAAGCTAGACTTTCCACCTTCTGCACCCCATAATAACCCTGGGTCCATAATCCTAGAGGGTTAAAGAATAGGAAAGTGCAGGGGTTAGATAGCATAATGGTTATGCAAAGAGACTCTCATGTCTGGGGCTTCAAAGTCCCAGGTTCAATCCCCCGCACCACTATAAGCCAGAGCTGAGCAGTATTCTGGTTAAAAAAAAAAAAAGAATAGGAAATCTATCAGGGGAGGGGATAAGATATGGAGCTCTGGTGGTGGGAACTGTACTCCTCTTTTCCTATGGTCTTGTCAGTGTTTCCACTTTATAAATAAATACATTAAAATAAAAAAGATATGAAGCAGAAATTTACCCTTCCTATCTCATAAATTTGTCAATCAGTATTAAATGACTAATAAAAATGAGTGGAAAAATTAAATATATATATAAGAAATAAAATAATAAAGTGTGCTGGTCTCTTCCCCTTATCCAGCTTTTGTAGTCCTTATTTTATGGGATAAGGTTAAACTTTAAGTGACTGAGTAAAGTGAAGGAGGTAAAAGAGGAGGTTATCTAGACCTAAGTAGGATATGTAATATTAAATACTTTATGGTGTCTTTTTTAGGTCTTTCTTGTGACCCCAACAGGAGGTTGGAAAAATGAGTATACAAATGACATCAGCCTGAGGTGAGGACACACAAGGGAATGTATAAAAGTATGGACTTTGTGCCATCCTATCACATCCCTCCCCCACCACCACCCCGGGAAGCTGAATATTCACCCTCACCCTCACCCAGGCGTTTTTACAGAGCCCCACCCTACTAGGGAAAGAGAGAAGCAGGCTGGGAGTATGGATAAACCAGTCAATGTCTATGTTCAGCGGGGAAGAAATTACAGAAGCCAGACCTTCTTTCCACCTTCTTCATCCCACAATGACCTTGGGTCCATATTCCCAGAGAGTTAAAGAATAGGAAAGCTATCAGTAGGGGGGACGGTATACTCAGTTCTGGTGGTGGGAATTCTGTGGAGTTGTACCCCTCTTATCCTATGGTTTTGTCAATGTTTACTTTTTATAAATAAAATAAAAAATAAAATAATTAATTTTTTTTAAGTACCGACTTGGAGAAGCTCACTCTCTTGATGCCATGACCTACACCATGGACTCTCCATTTGCTGTGACTCGGATTGAGCCTGGTCTTTTCACATGCTGATCTTGGGTAACTTGGTTGTAAACTTTGGACTTTTCCTTACTTTCTTTTTTTATGTTTAATTTTTATTTATAAGAAGGAAACACTGACAATAACATAGGATAAGAGGGGTAAAACTCTATACAATTCCCACCACCAGAACTCTGTATCCCCTCCCCTTCCCTGATAGCTTTCTTATTCTTTATCACTCTGGGAATATGGACCCAAGGTCATTGTGGGATGCAGAAGGTGGCAGGTCTGGCTTCTGTAATAGCATCCCTGCTGAACATGGGCATTGGCAGGTCTGTCTATACTCCCAGCCTCTCTCTCTCTCTCTTTCCCTAGTAGGGTGGGTCTCTGGGGAAGCGGGAGCTCCAGGACACACTGGTGCGGTCATCTGCCCAGGGAAGTCCAGTTGGCATCATGGCAGCATCTAGAACCTGGTGGCTGAAAAAAGAGTTAACATATAAAGCCAATCAAACTGTTGACTAATCATGAATCTAAACCCAAAAATTTCGCAGATGAATATTTGGGGTCTCCATTTTGGAGATAGCTAGTAGGACTATTTTAGTTATATTCCAAAGGGTCCATGACTATACTAGTTTTTTCCCAAGCCTGACCTCTGATATGCAGGTGGACCCAAGTTATTGTCTGGGGAGATGATGTCATGGCTGTAAAAGTGGCTAAAAAACTGGATCAGGGAAAAGAGTAGCTCCCAACTATGGGAAAGGTGTATAAATATTGTTGACTGTAGAACCCATCAATTTGATTTACTTTCTTTTCTTTTAATTTTTTAATATTTATTTTATTTATTCCCTTTTGTTGCCCTTGTTTTATTGTTGTTGTCATTGTTGGACAGGACAGAGAGAAATGGAGAGAGGAGGGGAAGACAGAGAGGGGGAGAGAAAGACACCTGCAGATTTGCTTCACTGCCTGTGAAGTAACTCCCCTGCAGGTGGGGAGCCAGGCGCTTGAACCTGATAGTTCAGGTGGTCCTTGAGCTTCATGCCACCTGAGCTTACCCCACTGCACTACTGCCTGACTCCCTGATATACTTTCTTAACTAGACTTTTCCCCTCACATTCTCAGTGATTTTATTGAATAAACCTCCCCTTTGCTTAACCTTAAATGGAGCTGCTTATTTTGCAGCACCTAGATATCAGCCCAAATAAAGCCTCTATTATTTAAACTCATTCTCAGCTTCTTGCTGCGAATCCTCTGTGCACCACAGCCTAAAGCCCCTTTTAAGTCTCAAATTACATCAGTTTCTACTTCCTTGCTGCTTAGTCTAAGTCTACTCACTGCAGACAACTACACATTTTTACTTTAAGGTATATATTTTCCCATAACATACGGATACATGTGCACATGTACACATGGTCTATAACTAGGTTCTGTAACTTCCTTAGAAAGTGTGCCATTTGAAATGGAACTGGGGAGTCCTGCGAGTTAGGAAAGGTCTCACCAGAGTATTGGAGCTGGAGGGTTGACAAATCAAGCCTGGTTTCTCTGGATACAGTCTGAAGTGAAACAGGTTGAGGTGGTACTGGTTACACTGGTTTGTTTGAGATCACCAGATGCGGTTTCAAATGATAGGTATCAAGAGAAGCATGAAGAAAAATAAGCAAAGCGCCCAGAGGTTCCAAGACTGGGAGAAATACAGATTTATTTTATTTTATTTTATTTTTGTATTTTTTTACCAGAGCATTGCTCGTCTCTGGCTTATGGTGGTGTGGAGGACTGAACCTGTAACTATGAAGCCTTAGGCATAAGAGTCTCTCAGAGTCTCTTTGCATAGCCATTATGCTATCTACCCCTACCCAAAATACAGATTTTAAAGAGAACGAGGAAAGTTCCTTGTTGTCTTAGAGTTTAAGAAGGCAATAAATAATCATTATTATAACCAAGTTATTTGGAAGCTTGGTTTACTTTGAAAAATCCCATAATTAGGATTTACTGAACTATACAAGACCTCACCATGATTTATGTTGTTTCGTGCTAATTAAACACTTAATTTAATGTTTACAAATAACTGTATCTTAGGTACTGACAGGACCTGTTGCTTCTGGTCTCCCTGGTCTACTAGGTGACCCATCTTTGATGGAGCTTGAAGGAATTATGTTAAGTGAGATAAATCAGAAAGAGAAAGATGAGTATGGGATGACCCTACTCATAAACACAAGTTGAGAAAGAAGAACAGAAAGAGAAACACAGAACAGAATTTGACTGAGTTTGGAGTATTGCACAAAAGTAAAAGACTCTGTGGGGCGGGGGGAGGAGTGTAGATTTTCAGCTAGACTGTAGGGATAGGGGTAGGGACACAGTGGTGGGAATTGTGCTAATACATACTCTTATCAACTTATAGTCTTATAAATAACTAGTATGAAAGGGGAAATAGATTGAATATCTTGAGCTTTGTAAATGCATAGATTTCAGCTCTGAGTATATATTTCTTTTAATCTAAGCACTTAAGATTTCATATTTGTAAACCAATTTAATTCTGACACTGGGCTTTAATTAATGCATTTAATAATAATTTTTAAATATTATCTTTTTAACAACACTTAACCATTTGAGTTTTACTTGAGAATAAGAACAATGCAAATCCATAGATTCACGGACCACACTGAAACAGCGTAAATGTCCTTTAACTCCTTTTATTAAATACAATAAAAAAGTATATTTGATTATTCACTTATACTGTGACTATATTGTCATTGAGATGTAACAGACATGTCACTCTACTATTAACATGTTGTAATAAAGCTGTTGGATTTGTTTTTCTTCTGTCACTTTATTGGGACTTAATGGTTTACAACACAATTGTTGACACATGGGTACAACTTCCCATCTCCCCATATTAAGTGTCTCTCACCCCCAATGAAGGTCCATTTCCACCATCACCATGGTGGGCCAACCTTTTCATTCAGACACAGAGAGGGAGATACACCTAGCACAAGAACTCCCTCTGATGCCACCCTGGCACTCTTATGTGGTGCCAGGACTTGAACCTGGGATGTGTGCATGACAAAGGTGCACTTCCTGCTGACTGACATATCTTTTCAAAGGTGCACTCCCTACTGACTGACATATCTTTTCATCACCCCCACAGGTTTTAACAGAGAACCCAGGGATTGGGGGAGGGGAAGATAGCATAATGGTTATGCAGAGACTCTCCTGCCTGAAGCTCCAAAGTCCCACATTCAATCCCCAGCACCTCCATAAACCAGAGCTGAGCAGTGTGCTCTGGTAAAAATAAATAAATAAATAAATAAATAAATAAATAAATAAATAAATAGGCAAGCTAGCAAAACAAAACAGCTTTATTCCAGAACATTAGCAATTCTGGTACCCTCTCACTTAGAAATATTATTACTAATAGCAGTCTGAATTTTCTTTTTGTTGTCACTGGGATTTTACCACTGCAGGTTGCCTTTGTCAGAGACACATAGAAAGGGACAGGAGAGGGGCCGGGCGGTGGCGTACCTGGTTGAGTGCACATGTTATAATGTGCAAGGACCTAGGTTTGAGTCCCTGGTCTCCACCTGTGGGAGGAAAGCTTCACTAGCGGTGAAGCAGTGCTACAGGTGTCTCTCTAGATCTCTTCCTCTCCATCCCCCCTTCCCTTTTGATTTCTGGCTGTCTCTATCTGATAAATAAAAATAATAAAAAATTAAATTTGGGGTTGGGCGGCAGTGCAGCTGATTAAGCGCACGTGGCACGAAGTGCAAGGACCGGCTAAGGATCCTGGTTTGAGCCCCCGGCTCCCCCTGTAGGGGGGTCACTTTACAAGCAGTGAAACAGGTCTGCAGGTGTCTGTCCTTCTCTCCCCCCTCTGTGTTTCCCTCCACTCTCCATTTCTCTCTGTCATATCCAACAACAATGACATCAACAACAACAACAATAATAATAATAACCACAACAACGATAAAAAACAAGGGCAACAAAAGGGGAAATAATAGTCTCCAGGACCTACCCTATGATCCTGCAATTCCTCTCCTGAGGATATATCCTAAGGAATCCAACACACCCATCCAAAAAGATCTGTGTACACGTGTACACATATGTTCTTAGCAGCACAATTTGTAATAGCCAAAACCTGGAAGCAACCCAGGTGTCCAACAACAGATGAATGGCTGAGCAAGTTGTGGTATATATACACAATGGAATACTACTCAGCTATAAAAAATGTGACTTCACCATTTTCAGTCGATCATGGATGGACCTTGAAAAATCCATGTTAAGTGAAATAAGTCATAAACAGAAGGATGAATATGGGATGATCTCACTTTCAGGTAGAAGTTGAAAAACAAGATCAGAAGAGAAAACACAAGTCGAACCTGAACTGGAATTGGCATATTGCACCAAAGTAAAATACTCTGGGGTGGATGGGTGGGGAGAATACATGTCCAAGAAGTATAACAGAGGACCTAGTGGTGGTTGTATTATTATATGGAAAACTGAGAAGTGTTATGCATGTGCAAACTATTGTACTTACTGTTGAATGTAAAACATTAATTCCCCAATAAAAAATTTTTTTAAATGTCTCCAGGAGCAGTGGATTCGTGGTGCAGGCACTGAGCCCTAGCAATAACCCTGGAGGCAAAAATAAACAAATAAATAAATAAATGGAAAGGGACAAGAGAGAAAATGTCACCACTATACCTCTCCCAGTACAGTGGAGACTGGGTTGGAACCTGGGTCACATGCATGGCAAAGTAGATACCCTCCCAGGTAAGATATTTTGCCACCTTAATAATCTTAACTAAAACAAACAAAAATATCTCTCTTCACTTTTTTCTTCAGTTTGTATAAGCACTTTTTCTTTTTTGAGAGATTTTTTTCATTATCTTTATTGATTGAATAGAGACAGCCAGAAATCGAGAGGGAAGGAAGAGATAGGGAGAGAGAGAAAGAGAGACTGTTGCAGCCCTGCTTCACCACTTGAAAAGCTTTCCTCCTGAAGATGGGGACCGGGCTTGAATCCGGGTCTTTGAACATTGTAACATGTAACAACCAGGTATGTCACCAGCCTGCCCTATGGCAGTGTTTTTCTTATCCCCTAAGGTAATAGACCTCAGATTGAATAGATTTACAAACTTTAGGACTGGTTAAAGGGTTGGACACCTTTTATCCTCAAACAGTTGCAGTGTAATTACTAGTTCAACCCTTTTCTTATATTCTCCACGTTTTCTAAGGGTTCCTCTTAGTGGTCTAATCAGGTTTTGCTATTTGCACATGGACCTTAATTCTGGAATCATGTGGAAAATGGTATGCAAAGGTCTCTAATGTTGATACTTCTTATGCCGGTCCTTGCACTTTGCGCCATGTGAGCTTAACCGGCTGCACTACCACCCAACTCCCTAATGTTGATACTTCTTTCCGCCGCCCCCCCCTTTATTCTTTATTTGGGGGAGATTAATGGTTTACAGTCAACAGTAAAATTCAGTGGTGTGGGGAGTCCGGTGGTGGTAGTGCAGCGAGTTAAGCACACATGGTGAGAAGCACAAGGACCGGCTTAAGGATCCCAGTTCGAGCCCCTGGCTCCCCACCTGCAGGCTAGTTGCTTCACAGGCGGTCAAGCAGGTCTGCAGGTGTCTATTTTTCTCGCCCCCTCTCTGTCTTCCCCTCCTCTCTCCATTTCTCTTCATCCTAACAACGATGACATCAATAACAACAATAACTGCAACAACAACAAAACAAGGGCAACAAAAGGGTAAAAAAATAAATTTTTTTTAAATAAATAAATACAGGGGTGAGGAGAGGATTCAAGTCCTGGAAGACAGAGGAGCACCTAGTGGAGTTTCAATTGTTATGTGGAAAACTGAGAAATGTTATACATGTACAAACTACTGTATTTTATTTTACTCTTGACTGTTAACCATTAGTTCGCCAGTAATGAAATTTTAAAAAATACAGTAAATCTTCTTTCTGCTTTTTAATGTATGTTGTAGCCTCAACCAGACATGGACGGTCAGCAGAACTGGTGAAAGCAGAGAGCACAGTAGCACACTATGTCACACATTTCTTCTTGAAAACACTTCACTGGGAGTCGGGCAGTAGCGCAGCAGGTAAAGCTCAGGTGGCCCAAAGTGCAAGGACTGGTGTAAGATCCCTGTTCGAACCCCCAGCTCCCCACCTGCAGGGGAGTCAATTCACAAGCGGTGAAACAGGTCTGCAGGTGTCTTTCTCTCCCCCTCTCTGTCTTCCCCTCCTCTCTCCATTTCTCTCTGTCCTATCCAACAATGACATCAATAATGACAATAATAACTACAACAATGAAACAAAGGCAAAAAACTTAACATTTTAATAAATAAAATATTAAAAATTTAAAAAAGAAAACACTTTCCACAATGAATATGTATTTTGTGAGAGATTTAATAGCCCTTTACAAAATTATATGATTTCAGAAGTTTTTCACATCCACACATGGTGGCTTTAAGTTACTACAACCTTCACCAAAATCATTTGGGGCCATCTCAGAGCCAGATTGCTTATCATTTTTTGGGCAAGCTCTCTCTCTCTCTCTCTCTCTCTCTCTCCATATATATATATATATATATATATATATATATATATTGCCTCCAGGGTTATTGATGGGGCTTGGTGCCTGCACTACAAATCCACTGCTCCTGGAGGCCATTTTTTCCATTTGTTACCCTTGTTGTTTATTGTTGTTGCTATTATTGTTGTTGTTGTTATTGTTGTTACTGTTGTTGGATAGAACAGAGGGAAATGGAGAGAGGAGGGGCTCGTTAAGCCAGTCCTTGCTTAACCCACTGCACTACCGCCTGCCCCCCCCAGACATTTATATTTTATATGAGCAAAAATCTGGTTAGTGTCTTTCACCTCTTTATTTCACTTAGCACAATCACTTTCAGCTACATCCACTTTTGTTTCAAATGCTTTCAGAGAAGTCCCACAACTTCTTTATCTAGTCATTAATCATTGGGTATTTAAGCTGTTTCCATATTTTGGCTTTTATACATAATGCAGCTATGAATATATATATATATATATATATTTCAAATTAGTGCTTCCATGTCCACTGGCTATATGCCTAGGAGTACTGTTGCTGGATTGTAGAGTATTTCCATTTGTATTTGTTTAAGTACTCTCCAAACTGTTTTCCAGAGGGGCTATGCCAATTTGCATTCCCACCAACATTGTAACAGAGTTCCTTTTTTTCTTTCTTTTCTCCACATTGTCACCAAGGCATGTCATTTCCTGTTTTGTTGATGTTGATCATTTTATTTTATTTTAATACAGATAGACAAAGTAGGCAGGCAGAGAGAGAAAGAGAGAGAGAAAGAGAGAGAGAGAGGAAGCTGTGCATGTGGCAAAGCAGTGCCTGTACAAGTCAGTTATTTTTTCTCTGGCCTCAATAATGTTAGCGATTCTCATAGTTGTAAGGTGATATCTCATTGTGGGTTGAATTGATATTTCCTTTATAATATTTGATGTGGAGTATTTATTCATATGCTTATAAATCATCTGACTGTCTTTTTAGAGAAGTGTCTATCTAGATCTCTTAACCATTTTATGATTGGGTTATTCATTGTTCTGTTGTTGGACTGTTTAATTTTTTAAATAAATTTTCAATGTCGACCTCTTGTCAAGTGGATCATGTGCAGACATCTTCTCCCAGCTGGTTAGTTGCCTGTTCATCTCTGGGGCAGTTTCCTTTGGTGTTTAGAAGATTTTTAATCTGATGTATTCCTCTTTGTTTATTACTTACTTAGTTCCCCAGACTCATGGTGTTAAGTATCTGAATACATTTTGGATATTAAGGTCCTGAAGTGTTTCATTTATATTTTCTTCATGGTATTTTAAAGTTTCACATTTAATATCTTAATCTTAATCCACTTTTAATTAATTTTTGGTGCATGTTGTTAACTGATGGTCCAGTTTTATTCTATTTTTTATCTTAATTTATTTGTTGGGTAGAGACAGCCAGAGATTGAGAGGGAAAGGAGTGATAGAAAAGGAGAGAGATGGGGATCCTGGTGGTGGCCCATATTACAATATGCAAGGACACAAGTTCCAGCCTGTTGTGATCCCAACAAGAGTTTGGGACTATTAGCATATGAATGATGTCAGCCTGAGGTGGGACACACAGAGAAGGGAAGGTATAAAGCATGGGACTTGGAGCAAGTCACTCTTTTTGGCTGCTGCTTCTTCTGGTCAGATGCATCTCGGCAGAGGTGTGCCAGGTATCTGCCATGGCTACTTCTCCTGGGAACTGAGCACATGTGACTCTGCTAGCTAGTAAAATATTAGACCCCTCTACAGCCATGAGCAACCTTTACCAGAGTTGATAATTGTTTATCTTAAAAATTTTTTAAATATTTTATTTATTTATTCCCTTCTGTTGCACTTGTTGTTTTATTGTTGTAATTGATGTCGTCGTTGTTGGATAGGACGGAGAGAAATGGAGAGAGGAGGGAAAGACAGAGAGAGGGAGAGAAAGATAGACACCTGCAGACCTACTTCACTGCTTTCTAAGTGATGCCCCTACAGATGGGGAGGCGGGGGCTCTAACCTGGATCCTTACTCTGGTCCTTGCTCTTTGCACCACATGCACTTAACCTATTGCGCTACCAACCGACTCCCTGATAATTGTTTATCTTATGGGACTAATCTTTTGATAACTATACTCAGACATTATGGACCTAGCGTACTGTACCTTAACCCTTGATGATGATTGTGTATTTTGCCTTTTACCTGTTTAACCCTAATAAACCTTGTATTATTTAAACCAGTTCCCAGCTGCCCACTGTGAATCCTTTGAGGAGCTGCAGCAGCCCCCACAAAACCCCTTTTTAAGTTAAATAACAATAAATGGCACCTCAAAGTGTTGCAATTTTATTTATCCCACCCCTATTTTAGTTGTTTGACTTTAATTTTGCCCTACCCACTTTTTTGCTCTATGCGGTTTAACTTTATCTCCCAAGTGTTGAGTTACTATGTATGGTCCACTTTGATTTTTCCTGCTGCGGGTCCCAAAGTGTTTCAAAGTTTTTACCCCACCCCCATTTGGCTCTAACTTTAGTCTGCTCCAACTGTTTCTATGGTTACCCACTCCTTTTTGTTGTTGTTGTTTGTTAGTTTTTCTGCTCAAGGCAGTTTTTCCTTGACTTTTATTTACCACATGTGTTATTTTTTTCCTTTTAACCCCACACCCTTTACCCGTCCTCCCCCCCACTTGATTTTAAGCTGATTAGTGATCTAACAAACATATGCAAATTCTTAGTAAGTTACCAACAATTAATTTTAAGCCTTCTTTTACACTCACCCTTTCTAAACTGCCACAATGGGTATATTACAGACTAAAGAAGACAGTTTTCACCTCAGACAGTTGAAAGAAACTTGAAAGATATGTAAAATTCAGTCTTCTAGCCAAGAATTAAGAACATTATTAAATATAATAGAGGTGGTCTCTGGGCCTCTTCCCAAAAATACAGCTATATCAGTTGAGATATGGACATAAATTGGAGATTATTTATTGAGAAATATTGGTATAGTCATGGCAAAACAACTTTGGACTCATAAGCTCTGCCTTTGCTCTAAGTCAATTGCAGGCTTCTTTGCAGGACTATTCCCTAAATCATTCTTGTCCTCAAACTTCCAATTCCACTTCTCCTTCCTCCTCCTCTTCTCAGACACAAACTGTTTCTGTCATGCCTGAAAACCAAATGTTCTCCCATTTTTCTGCTGGGCCTGTAGCTACCTTACAGATTTGCCCATGCCTGGCTATCCATGGCTTTAACAAGGAAAAGGGGGAAATAGCATGGTGCCCCTTATAATTTATGGAAATCCTGTCTACTCTCCTTGCTCCTCCCCTTCCTCTAATGCTACATCTGATTCCTTGCAACTACCACCTCTTCCCACTGTGCCAGGTGACTCACTCAACCCCTCCCTTACTCTTCTTCCTCCTTCTCATTCTCCTTTGCCTTCACCCACTATAAACTCAGATTTGCCATCTACCAGTTATGAAAACAGAAAATTCCCTTTCAAAACTGCACTAGGGAGATGTTTAGAAGGACTTAAGAAACAAGGTTTGTCTGAACTCAATGCTTTTCCTATCCTCACTACAGGGGAAGGGACTGAGATGAAATATGAAGTCTTGCCCTATCAGGTTTATAAAAATCTTAGACAGTCAGTTAAGCAGAATGGCTTACAGGCTCCTTTTACTAAGGGCTGTGTCATACATTGCAGACACTTATTGTTTTCTCCTATATGATTGGAAGCAACTGGTGAAAACTGTAATGCCAAATTCTGCAAGTGCTCTGTGGTTTCATGAATACAAAGAGTTTGCTACAGCTATAGCTATAGAGAACAAAATTCCCCCACCCCCAATCAATTAGTGGGTGAGAGTAATTTTGCTTCTCCCAGTGAGCAGATAAACCTTGGATGGAAAGGGGTGTGGCTTGCTGCCCAGGTAGCAGTTAGAGCTTGGAATAAAATCTCTGATCCAAGCACTCCAGCTGGTTCCTTCAGTGCTATCTTCCAGAATGCTACAGAATCTTATATGAATTTTATTGATAGACTACAGGAAGCGATTGACAGACAAATTGATAACAAAAGAGGCCGCAGAAATCTATATCAAACAATTTGCTTATGACAATGCAAATCAAGATTGTAAAGGCATCCTGGGACCCCTTAAGGGTCAAATTTTAAATATTACTTAAATGACAAAGACATGTAGTGTGATTGGAACCCAAATCCATAAGGCACAGGTTATGGCAGCAGTAAATCATGCCACATTTGTCACTGGCTCAGCACAGGTGATACTGGTTTGCTTTAAGTGCAACAATGAGGGTCCTATCCAAAGAGACAGCAAAGCTAATTTCCCGCAGCCTAATTATAGATTAATAGAAATGACAGATATTCAAAACCTCCCTTAACCAAATGCCCAATCTGTAAAAGAGGCTTTCACTGGGCAATCCATTGTCTATCCAGAACTTATGCAGGAGATAATTCTTTGGCAGGTAATAGAAAGCGGGGTCCTGGCCCTCCAGCCCACATAGCAATGAGGACTATTGGGTGACTCTAGGATAGCCACTTACCACAGGCATGAATCTTAATAGATTGCTTAACTGTATAACGTATGTCTTTAACCTTCTAGTCTCTCTATAGGGAAGCGATTTATTTGAATATGAGGCATGTATGTGTTGACTCAAGTTTATCCCAAAGCCATTCTTGATCATGATGTGCTGTTATACAAACCTGTGCATTTTAACCAAAAGAGAAAGAATAGAAACTGTATCCACCAGTGCTTGGTGTCCTCTCCCCATAGCTTTTACAGATGTTTTGCTACTGTGCTTTAGTTAACCTCTCTAGTGTTCAAGCACATTTTAGAAGTATTGGTACTGACCATGCAGGACAAATTAAAATTTGTCATTTTCCCTTTGGCGCCTGAGCTACATACTATAATCCCTATACCCTATTTACAAGACCATCTATGATCCTCCTAAGATGATGGTGTAAACTGACCAGCTATTATTTTCCAGTCCTTCTTTTACCAAAGTGCTAAGCTCTAGTTAAATGATTAGATATGTCCCTGATATAGCGGGAGCCATTGTTTCTTTATGCCTAGACTGGTGTGACTCCTCCCTTTCTGGGTGTTTATCTCACTAGACTTTTTTAATGTTGATTCTCAAAAATGGATGTTTCACACATCCTTCAGTCTGCTAAGTTGAAATTTATTCCTATCTCTGTGGACACTTACAGGCTTTATATATGCCACCTGTCGCACAGAAAGCACCTCATATTTGTGAACACTTTCTCTGCCTTTGCTGCTAAGGTACTCCTTATTAGAGTGACTATGACCCTAAATATATTTCTAGATTAAGGCTTATTTCTTCTAAACATGCATTTCACATGCCTTACTATCCCACTAGATGAGTGATTGTGGAACACCATATGTACCCTTAAAGGGCTATTTCTCAGTCATGAACAAAATACAAGGAGCTTTATATATTTAAATTTTGTACTGCATAATTCTAATCAGTTGCTAAGCGTTACTTTTCTCCACAAAGCCATTCCTTCTCCAGCAGATACCTTGTGGTTTGTCTAGTCTTTGTAATTGAAATCAATAAAATTACTAACTTAAGGCACAGGGTATGTCTGTTCTAGTTTCTCATTCACAGGTCCTGTTTGGACCCATGCTGAGCAGTGAAACCCCTCTCATCTATAAACTCCTCACAAGAACATGAGTTGAAGCATGGACTGCAGCAGTCCAACACCCTAGATATGCCGTAATTGCCACCAAGGAGCCACTTGAACTTGGAGACACCTCTGTAAGTCTCTGTTTTGAGCTTCCCTGAATGATGGACCATCCTTGGGTTAGACACAGATACTAGACCACAGGTCTTCAGGCTAACAGGGCCTTATCTGATACCCAGTTATTACACCTGCACGCTGGGGGGGGGGGGTGAAGGCAGAGCTTGCAGGGGTAACCCTAGAATCACTCAGGATTTGCTTATTTCTCCTATGCTCATACAGACTTATTTCTCCTATGCTCATACAGACTATTATCCATGTCTATAATCAAAAGTGGGGAATTGTTGTGACCCCAACAGGAGTTTGGGACTATTAGCGTAAGAATGACGTCAGCCTGAGGTGGGGCACACAGAGAAGGGAAGGTATAAAGTAAGGGACTTGGAGCAGGTAGCTCTCTTTTGTCTGCTGCTTCCTCTCCTGGTCAGATGAATCTTGGCAGAGGTGAGCCAGGTATCCGCCATGGCTACTTCTCCTGGGAACTGAACACATGTGACTCTGCTAGTCAGTAAACTTTTAGACCCCTCTATAGTCATGAGCAAACTTTACCAGAGCTGATAATTGTTTATCTTATGGGACTAAACTTTTGATAACTTTATGGACCTAGAGTACTCTTAACCCTTGATGATAATTGCTTATTTTGCCTTTTACCTGTTTCACCCCAATAAACCTTGTATTGTTTAAACCAGTTCCCAGCTCCCCACTGTGAATACTTTTACTTACACACCACAAAAGCTACCCACAAACCCTTTTTTAAGTTAGATAACAACACCAGCCCCCAGATCTCTACCTGCAGGGGGAAAGCTACAAGTATGGTGAAGCAGGGCTGCAGGTGTCTCCTTCCCCCTCTATCTCTCCTCCCCCTGCCTGTCTCTCTCAATTGCTGGCTGTCTCCAATAAATAAAAATAATTTAAAATGAGAAAGAGAAGAGAGAGAGAGAGAGAAAGAGAGAGAGACCTGCAACACTGCTTCACCACTTGCAAAGCGTTCTCCCTGCAGCTGGGGACTAGGGCTTAAAACCAGGTCCTTGTGCATTGTAACATGTGCTCAGTGAGGTGCGCCATCACAAGGCCACCAGTTTCATTTGTCTTCATGTGACTGTCCAGCTTCCCCAACATCATGTGTTAAAGAGACTCTTTTCCCCTCTCAATGGTTTTAAAACCTTTGTCATATCTTAGATTTCCATATGAGTGTAGTTTTATTTCTGTGCTTTCTATTTATTTTTGTTCTATTTGTTTGAGTGTTTGCTTTTATCACAATATCACAGTTTTACTTTTTCTTTGTAGTATACGTGGAAGTCAGCAATCATGATATGGCATTCAACAAACTTCCACATCCATTTATGATAAAAGTGCTTAAATGGGGAATAAGGGGCAGAACAGTAGTAGACCCAGTAGACTGCACATGTTACAATGTGCAAAGATCCAGGTTCAATCCTTTACCTTCACCTGCATAGGGGAAGCTTCACAAGTCTCTCTCTTTCTGCCCCCCTTGGAATTTTTCTCGGTTTCTATCTTAAAATGAATAAATGAAATAAGTATATATAAAATTAATTAAGAGGAGTCGGACTGTAGTGCAGCAGGTTAAGCACAGGTGGCACAAAGTGCAAAGACTATCATAAGGATCCTGGTTCAAGCCCCCAGCTCCCCACCTGCAGGAGAGTCGCTTCACAGGCTGTGAAGCAGGTCTGCAGGTGTCTTTCTCTTCCCATCTCTGTCTCCCCTGTTCTCTGCATTTCTCTCTGTCCTATCCAACAACGACTACAACAAGGGCAACAAAAGGGAATAAATAAATATTTAAAAAGAAAGAAAATTTTTAAAAACTTGAAAAAATCATGTTGGGTGAAATAAATCAGAAACAGAAGGATGAATATGAGATGATCTCACTCTCAGGCAGAAGTTGAAAAACAAGATCATAAAAGAAAACAGAAGTAGAACCTGAAATGGAATTGATGTATTGCACCAAAGTAAAAGACTCTGGGGTGGGTGGGTGGGGAGAATACAGGTCTAGGAAGGATTCAGAGGACCTAGTGGGGGTTGTATTGTTATATGAGAAACTGGGGAATGTTATGCATGTACAAACTATTGTACTTACTGTTTAATGTAAAACATTAATTCCCCAATTAAAAAATAAAACAATTAAAAATTAAAAAAGAAAATTTAAAAAATTAAGAATAGAAGGAACATTCTGCAGTATAATAAAGGCTAAGCTTGATAAATATCCTTATCAAAGGTAACAGAAAATGAGAGCTTTCCCCTTTAATATCTGAAACTAGACAAGGACATCCACTCTCTGCACTACTGTCCAACATTTAGTCCTGGAAATCCTTACTAGAGCAGACAAGAAAATGATATTAACAGAATCCACATTGGAAAGTTAAACTATCACTATCTGCAGATGACATGATTCTATACATTAAAAACCCTAAATAATTCACAAAAAATCTACTAGAAACTATTCATAAATTCAGTAGAATGACAGGAATGTGTGTGTGATTTATGTTCACAAATGTTGAATTAGAGGAAAGGGAAATTAACGAAGCAACACTATTTAGAATTGAACCAAAAAGATTAAACACCTTTGATGAGTAAATTTAACAAAAGAGGTAAAAGACTTCTACAGCAAAAGCTACAGATCATTATTAAGAGAAATAGAGACACAAAGAAATGGAAAAAACAGCTGTTTGTGGATTAGAGGAATCAATACTAAGATTGCTATTCTCCATAAAGCAACTATGGATTCAATGTAATTTCCATCAAAATCCCAAATATATTCATCAAGGAAATAGAACAACCTTAAAATATGTTTCAGTTAAATATTTCTTTCTTTTGTACAACTTCCCAAACAACAAAGTTGTTTTCAAGTTTCTGACACATAAGTTGCCACTCCACTGTCTTGCTGCTGCTTTGTCTTTATTAAAAAATAAGGGAGTCAGGTTTTAGTGCAGTGGGTTAAGTGCACATGGCACAACTTGCAAGGACTGGCGTAAGGATCCCGGTTTGAGCCCCCAGCTCCCCACCTGCAGGGGGGTCCTTCACAAGCGGTGAAGCAGGTCTGCAGGTGTTTATCTTTCTCTCCCCCTCTCTGTCTTCCCTCCTCTCTCCATTTCTCTCTGTCCTATCCAACAACGATGACAACAATAATAAGTACAACAATAAAACAAAGGCAACAAAAAAGAATAAGTAAATAAATATTTTTTAAAATATACATCTTTAAAAAGTCTGTGGCGATCCATCTTTCCAACCTTGTATTACTTCAGATTAGGCAGCTCAGATTAAGCATCAGTGTGTATATTTCCAAAATGGCATATTAAAAATATATTGTGTTGTATTTATATAAAATTTTATTATCTTTTTATTTATTTATTTATTTATTTATTTATTTGCCACCAGGGTTATCACTGGGGTCAGTGCCTGCAGGACAAACAGACAAACCCACTGCTCTTAGTGGCCATTTTTTCTTTTTTTATTTGATAAGACAGAAATTGGAAGGGGAAAGGAAGATAGATAGATGATAGAAAGACAGACAGACAGACAGACATCTGCAACACTGCTTCATAGTGCAGGAAGCTCATTCCCCCACGCATTTGGACACTGGGGGCTTGAACCC